>NW_021630015.1:173050-275642 GCF_900700375.1 Denticeps clupeoides | reverse complement strand
GTGTGTGTGTGTGTGTGTGTGCTGATGTATAAGAGTGTGTGTGTGTGTTGATGTATAAGAGTGTGTGTGTGTGTGTTGATGTATAAGAGTGTGTGTGTGTGTGTGTGTGTGTGCTGTGATAAGAGTGTGTGTGTGTGTGTGTGTGTGTGTTGATGTATAAGAGTGTGTGTGTGTGTGTGTGTGTGTGATGTATGTGTGTGTGTGTGTGTGTGTGCTGATGTATAAGAGTGTGTGTGTGTGTGTGTGTGTGTGTGTGTGTGTGTGTTGATGTATAAGAGTGTGTGTGTGTGTGTGTGTGTGTGTGTGTGTGTTGATGTATAAGAGTGTGTGTGTGTGTGTGGTGTGTGTGTGTGTGTGTGTGTTGATGTATAAGAGTGTGTGTGTGTGTGTGGTGTGTGTGTGTGTGTGTGATGTATAAGAGTGTGTGTGTGTGTAAAATATAATATCAGGTGTGACTGATTTCTTCCATTTTTGAAAGTTTAGCCGCTGCAGGACGCTGAATAAGCAGCGAGACGTGATGGAACAGGTTGATGGAACGTCCCAGTAGAGTAGGGACGTGTGGACGTGATATTTAGGAAACTTCACTCCTGATTGATCTGCAGACTCCCCAGGAGGAGGTTTGTCTGAGAACCTGCGGTTCTTGTCCTCGCTCTGAAGATGGACGTCCCAGTTCCATTCACGAGAACCACCTGGGAATCCAGGGTGTGAGGAACCTGGATGAACGCACTTTCTGTGATGAGGATCTTTGCTGTGTGTGTGTGTGTGTGTGTGGCAGCTCATTAAGTAATTGCACGCTGTGTGCAGCCTGTGGAGTCTGGAGTTATTTTAGGGTTCCGCAGGCGGCGGAACGGAACAGAACAGCGCGGTATTTTTATCGGAGAACCTGCTCCTGGCCTGCAGGATTAGTTAAGAGCAGGAAGTGCTTTCATCAGAGATCCTCCGCTGCCGCGGCAACGAGGAGGAAGGCTGCGGCTTTGTCTCCAGCCACCGGTCATGGCAGCGCTGCCGATTAGCACCGCGGTAAATCCACAGCTGACGAGGAACGAGAGGAACCTTGTAAATCAGGGTACCTTCTGATGCCGGTGCTGATGGTGTGTGTGTGTGTGTGTGTGTGTGTGTGTGTGTGCGCGTTGGTGCCGGCTACATGCGGCCTTTGTGTGTGTTCTAATTTGCTGGGTTATGTTGTGTCTGTGTGTAGAGATCCGCGAAGCGTTCCGCGTTCTCGATCGGGATGGGAACGGGTTCATTTCAAAGCAGGAGCTGGGAATGGCCATGCGCTCTCTGGGGTACATGCCCAGCGAGGTGGAGCTCGCCATCATCATGCAGAGGCTGGACATGGACGGTGAGTAAAGCACGGAACGTGTCTTATAAATGTGTGACTATGTGTGACACACTGCAGCACAGCACACGGTGACGCGGTGAAACGTGTCCTCTGTATTTAACGGTCACCCTTGGTGACAGTGGACACCATGACAGGCGCCCGGGGAGCAGCATCAAGGGGACCTTGGCGTTTCAGGTTTTGCACCACTTCCCCGCTGGGCCACCACTGACCTTTTGTAAACCAGATCTTGACCCCAAGTCCTGCAGACCTGCATGCGTTCTGCACACGTGTCTTGACTGATGTGAGTTTGTATTATGACTTGTAGAGATCAGGCGCGTAACGGGAACATCTAACCATAAAGTCGTAGAACTGAAACCACGTCTTAGCTGGTATTGTATCATGTCGTGTACCGCATATAGCACCACGTATCGCACCACGTCACTTAACTGGTATCCTAACTGGTATCGTACCGTGTATCATACCGCATATCGTACCACGTAGCTACATTTTACATGTTTACATTTACAGTATTTACCAGACGTCCTTATCCAGAGCGACTTACAGTCAGTAGATACAGGGACAGTCCCCCCCGGAGACACTCAGGGTTAAGTGTCCTGCTTAGGGAAACAATGGTAGTAAGTGGGATTTGAACCTGTATCATGTATCATACCGCATATCGTACCACATATCGTACAACGTATCTTAATGGGTGTATTAACTGGTATCGTACCGGTAACTGGTATGTATCATACCATGTTTAGTACTAGGTTTTGTACCATATATCTGGTTTCATACCACATATCGTACGGTGTATTGTACCATGTACGACCCATGTGCACAATTTGAATTCTTTCACAGTATGTGGCAGCTTTTGCATTTAATTTGCATTTGAATAGCGGATGGAAAATGATTGTTGACTCGTTATTGACCAGAGAAATTACACGGATGTTGGATCATTTTATGTTTAAAAAGCTGTAGGATAAAAGTGGGTCGTATTTAATCACAATTGAAATAATTTTTTTTCCTATGAGGACATCATATATAAAACACATTTATTCATGTCATCCTTCTCACAGTCAGAAAAGGCTTCGTCTCCGCCGCAGTGTTGGTGGTGTCAGGTGTTTGGAGGGAAATCTCTGTTGTCAATCTGACTGGATGTTAATGCTGATTGACAGGCGGCTTTAGTTCACCTTTCTGCTGCTTTAATGGTGACACACACGATCAGCTCAGACTTTTTCGGCGTGTCAACGTCTCATTTTTACTTTTCATCCACAAGTTAGATCTGGAATTCTGGGTACACACATTCACACCTGCGACACTCAAATTCACATAAAGAATAAAGTACGTTTAACAAGCCTGTGATGGCACGGTGGTGCCACTGACACAGATCTTTACAGAACATTCAAGGGTGGAATAATCGCCCTGTGGATTTAATAATGTGACTTTCTGTATGTGTGTGTGTAATATTGTTGCCATAGGTGTGTAATAACTTGTGTATTGATGCAGATGTTGATCTGCAGGTGATGGACAGGTGGACTTTGACGAGTTCATGACGATTCTGGGGCCCAAGCTGCTGTCGTCTGACTCCAGGGAGGGGTTCCTGGGCAGCACCATCGACAGCATCTTCTGGCAGGTAAAGACCCCGCCCGGCGCCATACTGCTGGGAATGTTGGGATGCGGAGCACATGCTGCCGTTTTGCCGAGTCTCGGGGTGGAAGGGATTCTTCAGACTTAAAAGAGCACCGTTCACCAGACAGCCAATCAGCTTCGACCTGCCGACACGCCGATTTACCCACAAATCCCCTCCGCCTTCATGTCTGCTTTGCTTCTTCTGAAGGCTCTTCATGAATGAAACATGGTGCTGCAGAGGGTCGGGGTTGAGATGAGGTTCCACGTGAAGTGTGAAGCGAATCAGCATCACGCAGCAGCGCCTCACCGCGCCTCAGTATTCTCATCACAGCCCTCGGTCTGAGGCGCGAGGAAATCCTCCTTCTCGGTGTGTGTGTGTCCGTGTCCAGGTTTATCGCAGGAGATCCAGGGCTCAGTCAGAGTGCTTTAATGTTGCTGGGATGTTTTCAGGTGTGTGTGAGTGTGTGTGTGTGTGTGTCTCAAGGTCGTTGGTTGTGTGTAGGTCACAGCCCGCTGCTGTCTCAGAGGTAATTTAAACTCTCACCGAGGTCTCTGTCGTGGCACCGTGACTCAGGCTGTAATGTCATTTCACACGGTGAGCCGCATACCAACGACCCTGCAGCCCCCGCCACGCCGGCGTGTGGAACCTCCACATACATCATCGCCACAAACCATAAAGATGATCAATCAGCGTTTTAATGAGCCAATCATTATCGTCAGTGGGACCGTGGGAGCTCCGCTGGTCCATCATCAGCCTCCGATCTTCACATCAGCGCTAAATCACTCTGATAAATGAAGTGATGGGCACAACGCGTGCTGCTGTTGCACTCTGGGTGTGGAATGTCGGATCGGGGGACCATTTGTGTGTGTAGGTGTGTGAGTTCGTAAAAAGAAGAAGATCTGTTGACTCCGCCTCACACCACACATTACATGGCCCTGGGCGGAGGATTAATAACGTTCTACCTGCTTTCTGAGTTTCTGACTGAGGGGATGACGGCTGGATCATGCATCGGGCCAGAGAGGGTCAAAGGTCAGGAAGAACAGACCATTCACACCTCCACTTTACACTAAACACACACACACACTTACAGCATGTGCTCAACACGCTTATATACATGCATTCTCATCAACAGAACACACACACACACACACACACACAGTGCATGATGAGCTGTAGACGCATCATGAAGGCTGCAGAACACTCGCAGCTACTCGTGTTGAGTTAGCGATGCTGCATGCTGATGGAGGCACGTTTCGCAAACTCGCTTTCAAACAGGTGACGTGAGATAGAACCGGCGACGGAACTTGGCAGGTTCTGCAGCAGGAATGTGAGAAGCACAGCTCTGGACTCGTCCCAGCGTTTTCTGGAACGAAGAACAGGAAGTGGCTAAAAATATTTCGCTTCAACAATGTTTGAAAATTCTATGCAAAAAAAAAAAAAAATCATGCAATTCCAGTAATTAATCTGCTGGGAATCTGACTTCAAAAGGATCCTGTTTCCATCCGTTTGTCCCAATATCTGTATTCAACCCCTCCATACATCCCTGAATACTCGCAATGTCCCCAGACTCCTCACCTCAAATTATAAATAAGCCATAAAAAGCTCCAGTATTTAACCTCGGTTCTATCTACAATCTCCGGTTCTATTCCAGGATTCAGAGTGAGTGGAAATGATTGGTGAATTTCTGTTCTGTTTAAAATGTGTAACGCTGGAGTCTAATGGCTTGAAATGTACCTTAATTCTACATTAAAATTAGTATAGATGGCGGCTTGGTTTTATTGTCTCTCATTATGAATGTTGCCACTCTGATATTTAATTCTCAGAAGCATCTGCTAACTGTAGATTTCTGCAGGAAAGTACCGTATCATCATTTACATCTTCAGCATTTACAGGGATGTCAGTGTAATGTGACCCAGGTCTTATACAGCAGCAGGAGTACATTTTGTTGTAATGGGCAAAGTAAGAAATAAATGTGTGTGTATCTGGTGGTCAGTCTGTTGGTCACTATGGAGATGAATCTCTGGTGCAGGTTCTGAGGATGAGTGACTGTAAATGAGAATGAAAGCGAACAGAGACGATCTGGACCCCGAGCCGCTCCGCACACCATCTGTCTCTCTCTCGCACACTCATACACACACACACACACACACACACTTATACACTCACCCCCTGACTCACACACAAAAATGCATTTACTCAAACATTCATATTCACACACACACTCAGTCCACAGCACCGCTTTATTAAAGGTGTGTATCTTGCATCTCTGTGTGTGTGTGTGTGTGTGTGTGTGTCTGTCTGTTTGGAAATTGATTTTATGTAATTCCATACCAGCTTTTATTCTAAAGTTTTGGCTGCTGTGCAGCGCTGACTTGATTTACTCCGTTACTCCCTGAGATTAGATGAGTTGTATAGTAATACACACACACACACACACACACACACACACACACACACCCCTCAGGGCTGATATGATGTCCAGACACTCTATTGATCAGCATCTTCTGGTCGCTGCTGAACCACACGGCGGGCAGCAGACAGGCATAGACACTCGGCCTCGAGGATTTTACAGACGTGGTGAGAGGTGGTGCAGTGGTGAGACATATTATAGTGGCGAGACATGGTGAGACATATTATAGTGGCGAGACATGGTGAGACATATTATAGTGGCGAGACATGGTGAGACACAGTGTAGTGGTGAGACGTGTTAAGTGAAAGTGAAGTGATTGTCACTTGTGATATACAGCAGCACAGCACACAGTGCACACAGTGAAATGTGTCCTCTGCATTTAACCCATCACCCTAGTAGTGGTGAGACACGGTGTAGTGGTGAGACGTGGTGTAGTGGTGAGACATGGTGAGACGCAGTGTAGTGGTGAGACATGGTGAGACGCAGTGTAGTGGTGAGATGCGGTATAGTGGTGAGATGCGGTATAGTGGTCTGACGCGGTGTAATGGTGAGACGCGTTATAGTGGTGTGACGCTGAGACGCGGTGTAGTGGTGAGATGTGGTGTAGTGGTGAGATGTGGTGCAGTCGTGAGACGTGGTGTAGTGGTGAGACGTGGTGTAGTGGTGAGACACGGTGTAGTGTTGAGACGCGGTGAGATGTGGTGAGTTCTGGTGCAGTTGTGAGATGTGGTGCAGTTGTGAGATGTGGTGTAATGGTGAGATGTGGTGTAGTGGTGAGACGTGGTGCAGTCGTGAGATGTGGTGTAGTGGTGAGACGCGGTGTAGTAGTGTAGAGGTGAGATGTGGTGCAATCGTGAGATGCGGTGTAGTGGTGAGACGTGGTGTAGTGGTGAGACATGGTGAGACGCAGTGTAGTGGTGAGACATGGTGAGACGCAGTGTAGTGGTGAGATGCGGTATAGTGGTGAGATGCGGTATAGTGGTCTGACGTGGTGTAATGGTGAGACGCGTTATAGTGGTGTGACGCTGAGACGCGGTGTAGTGGTGAGATGTGGTGTAGTGGTGAGATGTGGTGCAGTCGTGAGACGTGGTGTAGTGGTGAGACGTGGTGTAGTGGTGAGACACGGTGTAGTGTTGAGACGCGGTGAGATGTGGTGAGTTCTGGTGCAGTTGTGAGATGTGGTGCAGTTGTGAGATGTGGTGTAATGGTGAGATGTGGTGTAGTGGTGAGACGTGGTGCAGTCGTGAGATGTGGTGTAGTGGTGAGACACGGTGCAGTGTTGAGATGTGGTGTAGTGGTGAGACGCGGTGTAGTAGTGTAGAGGTGAGATGTGGTGCAATCGTGAGATGCGGTGTAGTGGTGAGATGTGGTCTAGTGTTGAGACGTGGTGAGATGTGGTGTAGTGGTGAGATGTGGTGTAGTGGTGAGACGTGATGCAGTTGTGAGACGTAGTGTAGTGGTGAGACGTGGTGTAGTGGTGAGACACGGTGCAGTGTTGAGACGCGGTGTAGTGGTGAGACGCGGTGTAGTGGTGAGACGCGGTGAGATGTGGTGAGTTCTGGTGCAGTTGTGAGATGTGGTGCAGTTGTGAGATGTGGTGTAATGGTGAGATGTGGTGTAGTGGTGAGACGTGGTGCAGTCGTGAGATGTGGTGTAGTGGTGAGACACGGTGCAGTGTTGAGATGTGGTGTAGTGGTGAGACGCGGTGTAGTAGTGTAGAAGTGAGATGTGGTGCAATCGTGAGATGCGGTGTAGTGGTGAGATGTGGTGTAGTGGTGAGACGCGGTGAGATGTGGTGTAGTGGTGAGATGTGGTGTAGTGGTGAGACGTGATGCAGTTGTGAGACGTGGTGTAGTGGTGAGATGCGGTGAGACGTGGTATTGTGGTGAGATGTGGTGTAGTGGTGTGACGCGGTGATATGTGGTGCAGTGTTGAGATGTGGTGTAGTGGTGAGACGCGGTGTAGTAGTTTAGAGGTGAGATGTGGTGCAATCGTGAGATGCGGTGTAGTGGTGAGATGTGGTGTAGTGGTGCCACTAGACAAAAGGACAATTACATCAAGTACGGCACAGAGGTTTATTAATACCTTACCAGATTTATCAACGCTGATAAACTCACCATCAGACCCCGCTGAACTTGACCAAGCGACCAAATGTCTAGAATTAACACTGCGTAGTGCGTTAGATATAGTCGTTAGAAGTCCCTAGACTCTAACAATATCCACGAAGTATATCAATCAGGATTTAGACCTCATCATAGCACTGAGACAGTGCTGGTTAAAGTGGTTAATGACCTGCTGTTGGCCTCTGATCAGGGACTCATCTCGCTGCTTGTCCTGCTTGATCTGAGTGCAGCGTTTGACACTATTGATCATGCTATTCTCCTTGCCAGGTTAGACAATGTTATCGGGATTAAGGGAACAGCCCTTGAATGGTTCAGATCATATTTGACCAACCGATATCAGTTTGTGGACATCAATGGTGTTTCGTCTTCACATAGTAAAGTCGAGTTTGGTGTTCCACAAGGCTCTGTCCTAGGTCCGTTACTTTTTTCTCTATACATGTTACCTTTAGGCGACGTCATCCGCAAACACGGTATTAGCTTTCATTGCTACGCTGACGACACACAGCTGTATCTGTCAGCAATGCCAGATCAGAGGCAGCAGCTGAACAACATAGAGAATTGTCTGAAGGACATTAGACAGTGGATGCTTACCAACTTTCTCCTGTTAAACCCTGACAAGACAGAAGTGCTTGTACTTGGGCCTCAAGCAGCCAGGCATAAACTGGCTGACTACACAATAACCCTGGATAGCCTTTCTATCTCACCGAGTATTGAAGTGAAGGATCTAGGTGTCATCATTGATGCAGGTCTCTCATTCAATTCGCACGTAGATAATGTCACTAGAATAGCATTCTTTCACCTTAGAAATATTGCGAAAATAAGAAATATCATTTCAATGCATGATGCAGAAAAGTTGGTCCATGCATTTATTACATCAAGGTTAGATTACTGCAATGCATTACTGTCTGGATGCTCTAGTAGGTGCATGAGTAAACTCCAGCTCGTACAGAATGATGCAGCCAGAGTTCTAACCAGAACCAGGAAATTTGACCACATCACCCCAATCTTACAATCACTGCACTGGTTACCCATCAAATTTAGGATTGACTAAAAAAATCCTACTTTTAACCTATAAAGCTCTAAATGGTCTCGCCCCACAGTACCTGAGTGAACTTTTGGTTCTTTACGAACCGCCACGCCCCCTTTGATCAATGGGTGCGGGGTCACTACTGGTACCAAAAGTACAGAAGGTCACAGCTGGGAGCAGATCCTTCTCCTATAGAGCTCCGCAGTTGTGTAACAGCTTGCCTGTCAGTGTCCGGGACTCAGACACAGTCTCAGTGTTTAAATCCAATCTCAATTCCTATCTGTTTTCTCTGGCTTTTTGCTGAAGTCCTAGACACTCATTTCACTTGATTTTGACACAGTGTCAATTATAAAGTCCAGTTTATCACAGAGTCCCCCTGTTAGACACAGACAAAGTAAAAAATTCACCCTAGTTAGGCTGTCCTAGTTAGGGTACCGGGCCGCTGTATCACCAATATACCACTATCACCACGTATTTCAGTATCGGTCGTACAGTGCAACCGTCTTCCGCTGCTTCTGTTTGCTTTTCTCCGAGACACGAATCAAGCACCCAGACTACTGGCAGACCCCAGTGAAGAGACCAGCAAATAAATCCTGGTTCCTGACAACTGCTTTACAAGGACATACCATGAAACAAACCAGAGGGTCACCACAGCCACCACCACCGTTACAACTACAGCTATAGGGATCTTCAAATGGACCATTATGGACACGTAATCTAGACCATGACACTGACTACATCCTGGACTTCTCCAACCCTACAACCGTAGGACTTATCATTATATCATATCCAACCCTGCACTGACACCATTTGCAGGCTCACTCTACCCTGGAAGGGGGTCCCTCTCTCTATCACTCCTTCCCAACGTTTCTTCCTTTCTTTTTTTCTCTCTCCTAGAGTTTTTGTGTGTGGAGTTTTTCCTTGTGTGCAGAAGGATCAAGTGTGGGGGGTGTCAACTGTAGGGCCTGTCAAAGCCCATTGAGACATACTGTATGTGATTATGGGCTGTATAAGAAATAAATGTTGTTGTTGTGTAGTGTTGAGACGCGGTGTAGTGGTGGGACGCGGTGTAGTGGTGAGATGCGGTGTAGTGGTGAGGCGTGGTGCAGTCGTGAGACGTACTGTACTGGTGTGACGCTGTGAGATGTGGTGTGGTGTTGAGACACGGTGAGACGTGGGACATTGTGAGGCGTGGTGTAGTGGTGAGATGTGGTGTAGTGGTGAGACGTGGTGCAGTCGTGAGATGTGGTGTAGTGGTGAGACGTGGTGCAGTCGTGATATGTGGTGTAGTGTTGAGACACTGTGAGATGTGGTGTAGTGTTGAGACGTGGTGTAGTGTTGAGCCACGGTGAGACGTGGTGTAGTGGTGAGACACGGTGAGACGTGGTATTGTGGTGAGATGTGGTGCAGTCGTGAGACGCTGTGTAGTGGTGAGACGCGGTGTAATGATGTGACGCGGTGATATGTGGTGTAGTGGTGAGATGTGGTGTAGTGGTGAGACGTGGTGCAGTTGTGAGACGTGGTGTAGTGGTGAGACGTGGTGCAGTCATGAGACGCGATGTAGTGGTGAGATGTGGTGTAGTGGTGAGATGCGGTGAGATGTGGTGTAGTGGTGAGACGATGTGAGACGTGGTGTAGTGGTGAGACGCCGTGAGATGTGGTGTAGTGGTGAGATGCCATGAGACGTGGTGTAGTGTTGAGACGTGGTGTAGTGTTGAGACGTCGTGAGATGTGGTGTAGTGGTGAGACGTGGTGCAGTCATGAGATGCGGTGTAGTGTTGAGACGTGGTGTAGTGGTGAGATGTGGTGCAGTCGTGAGACGCTGTGTACTGGTGAGACGCGGTGTAATGGTGTGACGCGGTGATATGTGGTGTAGTGGTGAGACATGGTGCAGTTGTGAGACGTGGTGTAGTGGTGAGAATGTGGTGCAGTCATGAGACGCGATGTAGTGGTGAGACGCGGTGAGACGTGGTTTAGTGGTGAGACGCCGTGAGATGTGGTGTAGTGGTGAGACGCCGTTAGACGTGGTGTAGTGTTGAGACGTCGTGAGATGTGGTGTAGTGGTGAGACGTGGTGTAGTGGTGAGACGTGGTGTAGTCGTGAGATGTGGTGAGACGTGGTGTAGTGGTGAGACGCGGTGCAGTGTTGAGACGCGGTGTAGTGGTGAGACGCGGTGTAGTGTTGAGACGTGGTGTAGTGGTGAGACGCGGTGTAGTGGTGAGACGCGGTGTAGTGGTGAGACGTGGTGTAGTGGTGAGACGTGGTGTAGTGGTGAGACATGGTGTAGTGGTGAGACGCGGTGTAGTGTTGAGACGCGGTGTAGTGGTGAGACGTGGTGTAGTGGTGAGACGTGGTGTAGTGTTGAGACGTGGTGTAGTCGTGAGACGTGGTGAGACGTGGTGTAGTGGTGAGATGCAGTGAGACGTGGTTTAGTGGTGAGATGCCGTTAGACGTGGTGTAGTGTTGAGACGTCGTGAGATGCGGTGTAGTGGTGAGACGCCATGAGACGTGGTGTAGTGTTGAGACGTGGTGTAGTGTTGAGACGTCGTGAGATGTGGTGTAGTGGTGAGACGTGGTGCAGTCATGAGACGCGGTGTAGTGTTGAGACGTGGTGTAGTGGTGAGATGTGGTGCAGTCGTGAGACGCTGTGTAGTGGTGAGACGCGGTGTAATGGTGTGACGCGGTGATATGTGTTGTAGTGGTGAGACATGGTGCAGTTGTGAGACGTGGTGTAGTGGTGAGAATGTGGTGCAGTCATGAGACGCGATGTAGTGGTGAGACGCGGTGAGACGTGGTTTAGTGGTGAGACGCCGTGAGATGTGGTGTAGTGGTGAGACGCCGTTAGACGTGGTGTAGTGTTGAGACGTCGTGAGATGTGGTGTAGTGGTGAGACGTGGTGTAGTGGTGAGACGCGGTGTAGTGGTGAGACGTGGTGTAGTCGTGAGATGTGGTGAGACGTGGTGTAGTGGTGAGACGCGGTGCAGTGTTGAGACGCGGTGTAGTGGTGAGACGCGGTGTAGTGTTGAGACGTGGTGTAGTCGTGAGACGCGGTGTAGTGGTGAGACGTGGTGTAGTGGTGAGACGTGGTGTAGTGGTGAGACGCGGTGTAGTGTTGAGACGTGGTGTAGTCGTGAGACGCGGTGTAGTGGTGAGACGTGGTGTAGTGGTGAGACGTGGTGTAGTGGTGAGACGCGGTGTAGTCGTGAGACGCGGTGTAGTGGTGAGACGTGGTGTAGTGGTGAGACGTGGTGTAGTGGTGAGACGTGGTGTAGTGGTGAGACGCGGTGTAGTGTTGAGACGTGGTGTAGTCGTGAGACGTGGTGTAGTGGTGAGACGTGGTGTAGTGGTGAGATGCGGTGAGACGTGGTTTAGTGGTGAGATGCCGTTAGACGTGGTGTAGTGGTGAGATGCGGTGTAGTGTTGAGACGCGGTGCAGTGGTGAGGGGGACAGATTGTACGGCCAACCCTCGACTGGTTTCTTATTTCACCCTCACGCTGAGCTGAAATTGGTTTCCATTTCATTTCATAGTTTGTTATTTAAAGCAGAAGCAGCCGACAGCGTCCCGATTGGCCTGAAAATCAGAATTTTGCTCCCAGGAACGATCAGTGTAGTTCAGGAAACTCATGACCTCCATCAAGTGCAGCGTTTCTCTTGTTATTTCAGCAGAAGGCGCTGTGTGAGTATTTTAGTCATAAACCTCCTCCCTGCGGACTGATGGTGGGACAGAATCATTTCGTGTTTAACCGTGTGAGGCTGTCTGTTTCAGGAGAAGTAATTAGTCTAATTTTCTATCAATTTGTCATGTTTATATTTCTGTTTTTAGACACTTATAATCAGTAGTGACAGGGACAGTCCCCCCCCCTGGAGACACTCAGGGTTAAGTGTTCGTGGTAGGAAGTGGGGTTTGAACCTGGGACTTTGTGCTCTTCTTGTTCAGAGATGAGTTCCTTATCCCAAAAAGGTGCTACCATGATCATTCTGTCTTAATTGGGTTTTGGACAAACATGTCCATATTGACCCTCCCACACACAACTACCCATCAATGACCTTCCCTTCTTCTCACCTGTCATGAAATGTTCCTCAGACAGACAACAACTGCTTCTCCCCCATGGTGTCCCACAAGGGTCAGTACTTGGACGTCCCATTTCACTCCTGTGCTGATAATGTCCACATTTCTGTACATTCCATCCATGATACCGACTGCCCGCTGTATTCTGTAAAGGGCATGAAGAGAATCTACTTCCCCTGCTGACACAAAACACAGCAACCATGATGTCCACACGTCCACCAGCTGCTGCCCACAGGTGCAGTGGTAAGACACGGTGTAGCGTTGGGGCTGCACTGATGGCTCTGTATCTGTGTCACATTAATCAATCTGACTGTCTGCTGATTGATCATTGATTCAGTTTGATCGGCATCGTGGTGGCAGTGGTCCAATAGTGACCAGGTTCTGCAGAACCTCTGAAGGTCACAGGCACTGAAGGACGGGAATAGAAGAAAGCGGCGCAGCGCTGGATGTCCCGGGTGATGGTGTGTGAGACTGGAGGTCCCCCCTACACACGCGCTGTCCCGAAGGGGGCGTTGTCCCCGCTCCGCTCTGTCCGTCGGGGGCATTGTCCCCGCTCTGCTCTGTCCGTCGGGGGGTGACAGGCTGCGTGAGCTCCAGCACATGTCTGGGTGGTGTGCGGGTGTGGCTCTTCTGCTGCTGAGTCTTACGTCAGTTGATTGGTGGTGTCACCCGGTGTGATTGGCGTCACCCTGTGGCCGTGTCATTAAGATGATTTGAATTATTCGGCCACTGGTGAGATGTTCCATCAGCTCCTTACCTCTCCACTTGCCCACAGTTTGACATGCAGCAGATGTCTCTGGACGAGCTGAAGCACATCCTATACCACGCCTTCCGTGACCAACTCACGATGAAGGACATTGAGAACATCATCGTAACTGAGGAGGAGAGCCTGAAGGAGTCCTCGGGGAACTGCCAGACCGAGTTTGAAGGAGGTGAGATGATAAACATGCAAGATGGATGCTCGCTGCACGTGTGATGTCAGGAGATGTTTCATACAGCGTCTTTCCTCCTGTTCTCTCCTCAGTCCATTCCAAAAAGAAGAATCGGCAGACGTGTGTGCGCAAGAGTCTCATCTGTGCATTCGCCATGGCCTTTATCATCAGCGTCATGCTCATCGCAGCCAATCAGATGCTGCGGAACGGCATGGAGTAGCTCCACCCAACTGTGAGCCAGTCAGGCCTTTGAGAGGCTCGGTTCTGGAGGAACTGGTGACAGAACGCTTACCCTTTAATGCAATAACATTCAGGAGCGCGGCGCTGTGTGAGCATCTCTCTGTCTCTCTGTGAGATGAGCCATCGTTCCTCCACATCTTCACTCACCAGGGCGTCCAGCAGCCAATCACGGACTTCAGGTCTCTAGCCGTCAGCGTGGTGTGTGTGTGTGTGTGTGTGTGTGTGAGAGAGGACATCATCTCCGTCCACCTCCTTTCACTGAACTAACTTGTTCTGAACGTGCAGAGTGAGTTGAGAAGAGGCTTGAGTTTCCTGCTCCCTTCATCTCAGCACCATCAGAAAACAAAAATTCACTTTCCTGATCCTGATCCCAATCCTGGCCCGTATTTCTATTCTCGCCCAGCCACGCCCACATGGTCCATGTAGATAATTTGATCCTACTGGATGAATCCTGGACCTTGAGTTTCCTGCTCCCTTCATCTCAGCACCATCAGAAAACAAAAATTCACTTTCCTAATCCTAATCCTGATCCCAATCCTGGCCCGTATTTCTATTCACGGCCAGCCACGCCCACATGCTCCATGTAGATAATTTGATCCGATTGGATGAATCCTGGACCGGGAGGTTCATCCTCCCTTCATCTCAGAACCATCAGAAAATAAATATTCACTTTCCTGATCCTGATCCCAATCCTGGCCCGTATTTCTATTCTCGCCCAGCCACGCCCACATGCTCCGTGTAGATAATTAGATGAATCCTGGACCAAGCCTCTCTTTTGATCTCTTTTGCATGTACACCGGTATTATAGTGTGTATCTGAAGGTGTCTGTCTGTCTGGATGTGTTGTCTGTGCATGTTCCTCCGTCTTTATTTCACAGCACAGGGACTAAACCCCAGCACTCAGCACCGTGAGCCGTGGCCTCCAGCAAGCTCTGGAACCCGGAACGGCGTTTACGGGAAGGGCTCGGGGGTCAGGGCTCCATCTAGCGGTGACGTGCGAAATATGCAAGACTGTACTGTACCAATCAGAAACAGCTCTGCTGATGCAAAAAAAAACACAGATTCTCCGTCGCGCTGTTAGATCCTGTAGCCGAGAAATTAATTTACCCATCGAGACCAAGAGGACATCTTCTCATCCTTCTTTAAGCCATGGCGGTCGCCACCCTGAGCGTGTAATCGACTATCTCAACAGACTCTTTTTTTACTTTGACGAGCTTCTCTTAATTTTATTCCTTTTTTAATTAGACAAAACGGTTTTTAAGCAATTCGTTTTTAATCTTGATATAAATTTGAGGGCCAGAAGAGTTTGATTTTGTTCTGAATCCAGAATCCACTGATGTTTCACAAGCATGCTTGTTAAAATAGAGAAGATATAAACTGTATATATTTTGTAGAATGTACAAAGGAAAATAACCAAACAGAAATATTAAATCAACTTTGCATGTGTGCTGAATGTAGAATGGATAAAATTGCAATATTGTTAATACCAATTATGAGAACAATAATAATTACAATAATAATGGGCTTGTTATTTTGGTCTGTATAATAAATATATGGTATATCTTGCTGCACTTATGAAATAAACCTTTACGGTAATAATATAAAGTTGGACTGAAATGATTGTGCCCCTTGGAGAGACACAGCAGCAGGAACCTCAAACATCTCCAGGTTCCCACAGACCAACTACAGAACTGATGATGCTGATGAAGATGGACCTTGTTTACCTGTTAACAGACACACACACATCTTACACATCTTTAATACCATCTTTATGGTTTTAATGAGGTGTGTTTAGGTGCCTCACCATGTATAACGGAGCTCATGGAGAATTCAACTTTTGTTAATAATAGTGTTAATCTGACATGAGGTTTTTACAGGAGTTGAGAGTATCTTGGGGCAGTGGTGGCCCTAGCGGTTAAGGAAGCCGCCCCGTAATCAGAAGGTTGCTGGTTTGAATCCCGATCCGCCAAGGTGCTACTGAGCAAAGCACCGTCCCCACACACTGCTCCCCGGGCGCCTGTCATGGCCGCCCACTGCTCACCAAGGGTGATGGTTAAATGCAGAGGACACATTTCACCGTGTCATGGTGTGCTGTGCTGCTGTGTATCACATGTGACAATCACTTCACTTATCTGTTCAAACTTGTCCTCATGCCACCTCTGCTCATCACAAATGCAGCAGAAGTATGTACAGCTCAGGTCAGAAGTTTGGACACCTTCTCATCCAACGTGTTTTCTCTATTTTCATGACCATTTACGTTGGTAGATTCTCACTGAAGGCATCAAAACTAAGAAAGAACACATGTGGAGTTCTGTACTTAACAAAACGTGGAGACCTGACCTCCACAGTCACCGGACCTGAACCCAATCCAGATGGGGTGAGCTGGACCAACAAGTGCTAAACACCTCTGGGAACTCCTTCAAGACTGTTGGAGAAGCATTTCAGGTGACGACCTCTTGAAGTTCGTCGAGAGAATGGCAAGAGTGTTCAAAGCAGTAATCAGAGCAAAGAAACTAGAATATAAAACATGTTTTCACTTATTTCACCTTTTTTTGTTAAGTACAGAACTCCACATGTGTTCATTCATAGTTTTGATGCCTTCAGTGAGAATCTACCAACGTAAATGGTCATGAAGATAAAGAAAACACGTTGAATGAGAAGGTGTTCAAACTGTATAAAGTTTAAAGTGAAGTGATTGTCACATGTGATACACAGCAGCACAGCACACGATGCACACAGTAAAATGTGTCCTCTGCATTTAACCCATCACCCTGAGCGAACAGTGGGCACCATGACAGGTGCCCGGGGAGCAGTGTGTGGGGACGGTGTTTTGCTCAATGGCACCTCAGTGGCACCTTGGCGGATCGGGATTCGAACCAGCAAATTTCTGATTACGGGGCCACTTCCTTAACCGCCAGGCCACCACTGCCCCAGTATATTCCATCAATGCACGTCTCGCCGTTTTGGGACGGATCACCAACACTTCAGTCTTATCAGAGTTTAGCGTGAGGAAATTGCGACTTGTCCAGTCTCTGAAGTGCTTCAGATTTTTTTCTATATTAGAGTGGTGGTGAACTTCATCCGCCTTGACGGAGATGTACATAAAAATGGAAATTTATCCCATTAACCTTAGAAAATTTACTGACTGCGAAGCAGAATGTACATTGAAAATAACGTAATGAAAGCAGAAGCAGCAAACCTGGTGAAAAAAAAGGATCTTTTGACCACGACTGTAGATTCAGTGGCAAGAAGGAGTCTGAACAATACTATTCTTCCATTTTTTTCTGGTAATTCAATATTTACTTTACTTAGCAGACGCTTTTATCCAAAGCGACTTACAAGAGGAAGACACCAGCAATAATTTTGTAGGGATAACTTTTCAGTTTGCTTTGTTGGTTCTTTCTCTACACTTTGTATATTTTGTATATTGAATGATATTTCGTTTTGGATCTGGTAAGATGTTCTGTCTGATTTATTTGATGTATTTTACTGTGCAAATAATCCATTAAATAATCCATAAAATCCATTTAGGGCAGTTGTTTGCCTTGTACAACATTAGCTCGTTAGCGCTTGTTAATTTAACCTGGTCGTCAAATAAGGACCTTGTTTTCTTCTATCGAGGAAGCCAGATATGCAGTACGTAAAGTACGTAAAAGTCCTGCGCATTTCTCCTAACTGTATAAAACCACCAGAAGAAAATATTTAGGGAGGAGCAGTACGTGGCTTCGTGTGTAACAGAATATTTATTAGTGCACATCAACGCGTGGAACGTTTAAAAAAAAAAAACGCTTTTAATAATGTCTGTATTGGAGCTTTTATTTTGACGGTACTTTGCGAGCCGGAAGTGGAAGTTTTCCGTGTTTTTCGCCAGACGCTCCGGGCCCCGCATCTTCCTCTCCTGGTAAGTTTCTCCGGGTAATTGTGTACGTGTGTGTAAGAGAGCGTATTCAGAATGAACCCTGGTGTGGAACATCATCTGAACAACAGAGCTGCGTCCGGATGCTCTCTAGCACAATAATTCTGGACCCGCTCCCCAAAGAGACCAGGAGATCACTGTCGACTTCAGGAGGGTCCACATCTCCTGGACATGCAGCATCACAGCGGCTGCAACCTGCTGCTGGTCCATGGAGATCTTGCTGAGGGTGGTAGTAGCCTAGTGGCAACACACTCGTCTATGAACCAGAAGACCCAGGTTCAAATCCCACTTACTACCATTGTGTCCCTGAGCAAGACACTTAACCCTACGTTGCTCTGGGGGGGGGGGGACTGTCCCTGTAACTACTGATTGTAAATCGCTCTGGATAAGGGCGTCTGGTAAATGCTGTAAATGTAAATGTAGGTACCGTATTCCAGGGAGAAGCCGCCATCTCTCCTCCCTGGTGGACGTCCACACCTCCAGATGCCTCAGCAGAGTGAAAAACAGCATCAAGGAAGCTCTCATCACAACAAGGACAAAGCGTCTCCAGAACAGTTTCTTCCCAAAAGCCAGTCGAACCTCCGAACCTCTACAGCTGGCAATATTAATATTTATCAGAATAGAATAATTCAAGAACATCATTCTCACCGTCCAACACTCACTACTCACCACTACTTCACCATTACTGTGAATAACGAGTATTTTGAATGAGTATTTGAGTATTTTGTCCACATCCTCCTCTTCATGCATGTTGTCTTACTCCAAGCTGTATAGGCTCGAAAGCCTACTACCAATTAAGCATATTAGGTGATGTGCATCTCTGTAATGAGAAGGGGTGTGGTCTAATGACATCAACACCCTATATCAGATGTGCATAATTATTAGGCAACTTCCTTTCCTTTGGCAAAATGGGTCAAAAGAAGGACTTGACAGGCTCAGAAAAGTCAAAAATAGTGAGATATCTTGCAGATGGATGCAGCACTCTTAAAATTGCAAAGCTTCTGAAGCGTGATCCTCGAACAATCAAGCGTTTCATTCAAAATAGTCAACAGGGTCGCAAGAAGCGTGTGGAAAAACCAAGGCGCAAAATAACTGCCCATGAACTGAGAAAAGTCAAGCGTGCAGCTGCCAAGATGCCACTTGCCACCAGTTTGGCCATATTTCAGAGCTGCAACATCACTGGAGTGCCCAAAAGCACAAGGTGTGCAATACTCAGAGACATGGCCAAGGTAAGAAAGGCTGAAAGACGACCACCACTGAACAAGACACACAAGCTGAAACGTCAAGACCGGGCCAAGAAATATCTCTAGACTAATTTTTCTAAGGTTTTATGGACTGATGAAATGAGAGTGAGTCTTGATGGGCCAGATGGATGGGCCCGTGTCTGGATTGGTAAAGGGCAGAGAGCTCCAGTCCGACTCAGATGCCAGCAAGGTGGAGGTGGAGTACTGGTTTGGGCTGGTATCATCAAAGATGAGCTTGTGCGGCCTTTTCGGGTTGAGGATGGAGTCAAGCTCAACTCCCAGTCCTACTGCCAGTTTCTGGAAGACACCTTCCTCAAGCAGTGGTGCAGGAAGAAGTCTGCATCCTTCAAGAAAAACATGATTTTCATGCAGGACAATGCTCCATCACACGCGTCCAAGTACTCCACAGCGTGGCTGGCAAGAAAGGGTATAAAAGAAGAAAAACTAATGACATGGCCTCCTTGTTCACCTGATCTGAACCCCATTGAGAACCTGTGGTCCATCATCAAATGTGAGATTTACAAGGAGGGAAAACAGTACACCTCTCTGAACAGTGTCTGGGAGGCTGTGGTTGCTGCTGCACGCAATGTTGATGGTGAACAGATCAAAACACTGACAGAATCCATGGATGGCAGGCTTTTGAGTGTCCTTGCAAAGAAAGGTGGCTATATTGGTCGCTGATTTGTTTTTGCTTTGTTTTTGAATGTCAGAACTGTATATTTCTGGAGATGTGGAGATGCTATATTGGTTTCACTGGTAAAAATAATTCATTGAAATGGGTATATATTTGTTTTTTGTTAAGTTGCCTAATAATTATGCACAGTAATAGTCACCTGCACACAGATATCCCCCTAAAATAGCTAAAAATAATATATAATATAGAGGGAGTGCAGAATTATTAGGCAAGTTGTATTTTTGAGGAATAATTTTATTATTGAACAACAACCATGTTCTCAATGAACCCAAAAAACTCATTAATATCAAAGCTGAATGTTTTTGGAAGTAGTTTTTAGTTTGTTTTTTAGTTTATTTTACACTGTATATAAACTAGTGGTGGGCCGTTATCAGAGTTAACGTGAGACTCTTATCGCGCGATAAAAACGTGCTGCGTTAACGTGAGACTATTATCGGGTGATAAAAAAAAAAATATCACCGTTAATCTATTCACAAAGTTGGGTTGGGAGCTGGGCCTATACTACGCATGCTATTGTGCCGGAGTTAAATGGTTACACTAGATTTAAAAGTAGATTTCTTCTTTCTTGTGTCTTAGTTTCTTATTTCCTAAAGACTTTTATTTTGTTTTTGAGACCCGGTTCAGGTCTCTTGGACACATGGCATTAGCTGTGAGAGGTGCGTGGGGTTTGTGTGCAAAAAGTTATTTCTTTCATTTTAATTTATGTACATATTAGGAATATTTTGCATGTGTGTTATTTTGTTAATATTTTTTATGTTCTTTTAATACTGTATATTGTAGAGAGAGGTGCAGAAAGACGTGATGTTCTGACGCGACCTTGCTTTTTGTACAGAATACACTTTGCACAGAAAATCTCTTGGGTGTCAGCTCATCATTTGTGGTTCAAGAAACGAAATCAAAAAGTTACACAACGCAGAAGAAGAAGCGCTACACTATGATGACTTTCACCTTGGTATTTTAGCGCGGATGTATACCTAGCCAAATTACACTGTAGGGGGCGAGAACGAGTCTTCGAACTGTGAAATTACCACATCAGACGTGACGTGGGTACATGGATGCAGCTATTTACCTGAATAAACAGTTGGTAAACACAAGTACATCTTATTGAACATTATTTATTTTCATCACCAATGATCATAGTAGAACAGCTTTCTCAAGCAGTTTGTGGTGCACTTTGGAAACAGGAGATGAGCCCCTGGTCTAATGCGCCACCTGGCTTGAGAAACCCGTTCTCAAAGACTTACTTTTAGTCATTATTTGGGTAGCACACATATTTTGAATGCCTTCGGCAGAATTAAAATGAGCCATTTTAATCTAGATAAATGTAGATTAATGTAGATTAATCTAAAATATAGATTAATATAGATTGATCTAGATTCATTTAGATTACAGTGAGATTAATCTAGATGAATTCCAAGATTACAGTGATATTACTCTAGATTAAGAACATTAATCTATGCCCACCTCTAATATAAACCAATACTCCATTATTTATTCTTCACGTATCTATATGTATCTACGCTGACGCTTCACTGGAATTCCTGCTCTGTATCGTATCTATTCTATCTCCTCCCCACTGGTGCCCAGATCCTGTACAGAAGTATCTTCTTCTCCTCCATCCATCGTGGTGTTGCAGTATGCTGAGGCTTGGTCCAGGTCCTCCATCAGCCCCCTCCAGATCCCTCTTAATCCCAGCAGTAACAATGGATGTTGAATGTGACATCAGTGGTGATCTTGTTGCAGAATCCAGGCAGTCGTCCCATCAGCAGTGCAGTATGGAGCAGAGCCGTGGAATCCTACCAGCAGAGGAGCCTGCGTGAGATCCTGCATTTCAGCTGGGAAGAGACCAGCCGTCAGGATTGAACATTTTATAAATTGTGATTCTGGTTTGCGTGTAAGTTATGTCGGACCACGTAGAGAATGAAGCTGAAGATCATCTGATGTCCAGTAAAGACGTGGAGAACCCAGGTAAAAACTCCCTGTTGTTGGGGTCTGAGTGGGGCGACCTGTGATGAAACTCGTGATCTGTGTTGCTGAGCAGATGAAGAGACGGGGCGCGGTCAGGAAGGAGGCGGCTCCAGAAGTCAAGCTGAAGGCCACGCCAGAAGAACTGGTCGTTACCATCGTTAACCGCTTCCCTGAAACCACGGAGATCCTGTTAGAAGAACGGAACCATCAACCAAGTGCTTTCGTTGAAAGAGGCGTTCTTACTAAAACGGTCTGATGCACCAGAGCTCTGAGTTCATGTTGGGAATAATACAGAGATACTGAAGTATTCTGATTATTTTATTTTACCCTAAATGTTTGAACTTTTTTGCAGTTGAAGGTATTTTTATGTTTGCTTGAGATGTAATATATTATCAAGACAGCGCTCTTTCTATAGAATATATAGAAGCAGGAAACTTTATTTCTCCCTAAAGAACAGGAATCTAATGCATTAGTGCAGGACCATGCATGGGTGCTTTTTTCTTGAAAAGATGCATGATCATAACTAATAAAATACAGATTGTATTTGCAACGTAATTGTTTTGGAGGTGGGGTATACTTACTGTGTATATTACTTATTGTAGTTCGTGTAGTTGTGAAAACGTGCTGTCGTGCAGAAAGGATCGTGCCGTAAAGTACGTCCACTACGTAAAGTACGTAAAAGTCCTGCGCATTTCTCCTAACTGCATAAACCAGCAGAAGAAGATATTTACGGTGAAGAGAGGAGCAGTACGTGGCTTCGTGCGTAACTGGATATTTATTAGCGCACAGCAACGCGTGAAACGTTTTAATAAAACGCTTTTAATAAGAAAAGCTTCTCTGTATCGGAGCTTTTATTTGGACGCCGCTTTGCGAGCCGGAAGTGGAAGTTTTCCGTGTTTTTCTCCAGAAGCTGCGGGCCCCGCATCTTCCTCTCCTGGTAAGTCTTTGTCCGGGGCACTGTTTTTCCCCGGTGTCGGTAATATTGTGTAATTGTGTACGTGTGTGAGCGTGTTCAGAATGAACGTCATGGTTCCTCGACTCGTTTATCAGACGGCTCGACGCTGGAAGCGCCGCCTGCTGGCCAGGTGCGGAACTACAAGACGCGGCGCGCCAGATGACGTCAGATTATCGTCATCACTTAGCTGTACAATAATTATGCTTGAGGCCACTCTGTGTGACAATTTTCACAAAATGGTAGAATCATATGATATGGCGAGTTGCGTATGCTTGTGTAGCTTGGGCAATTGTGTGCAGAACCAGGGAGGAGATGTTCATTCTTCTTCAGAGAAAACACCTTCTCCCTCCATTACTCGACTCATGCTCCAAAGCTCTTGTAACATCACTAGCGTTCAGAGTCAGAACTGGTGTGAGACATCATCTCCTCCCCACTGGTGCCCAGATCCTGTACGGAAGTATCTTCTACTCCTCCATCCATCGTGATGTTGCAGTATGCTGAGGCTTGGTCCAGGTCCTCCATCAGCCCCCACCAGATCCCTCTTAATCCCAGCAGTAACAATGGATGATGAATGTGTTCAGTATCAGACATCAGCGGTGATCTTGTTGCAGAATCCAGGCAGTCGTCCCATCAGCAGTGCAGTATGGAGCAGAGCCGTGGAATCCTACCAGCGGAGGAGCCTGCGTGAGATCCTGCATTTCAGCTGGGAAGAGGCCAGCCGTCATAAAACAGCAGCCATGGTGGATGGGCCATGACACAGGTGACCAACCTGAAGATGTTTCACCTCCACACTAACACCAGCTCCTCATATTCATGTCCTTGCAGCTTTACTTCCACAATCAAATCTGCAGAGAAGTGGCTTTATTGTAGCGCAGCGCTGGCGCCACCAGGTGGCAGAATGAAGGCAGGTCTGGTGCAAGTGCAGTAGAGAAACCAGTCAAATGTGCTCCCAGCGTCCCAGGATGGACGCTGCGTTGGAGAAAATAAAGTTCTATGTGGATTGCAGTTCAGTCTCAAGGCTGATTTCTTCTGGATGGATGTTCAGGGTCTCATGACTCTTGGTTTGTTAACAGGCCTTGCAGACGTGTCTGACTTCATCAAGAGTGAAGTTGAGAAGGGCCTGAAGCCCAGGAAGACTCAGAAGATCATGGAGAACGATGGTAATGGCTAGGAAGTCTGCTATGGTAAAAAGCACAGTGAGTTGGAAGTCTTCTCCTGATGTTCTGATCTGTGTTTCTGTAATTGGATGATGAAGACGAGGTGGAGGAAGGTGGAGGAATCGCGTATAAAGAAAAAATCTGCAAACCAGGAGCAGCTGCTTTGTTTAAATGTGATTTCATCTCATCCCACAGATATCGATGAGTTCATTGTTAGTGATGATGGACAACTGTTGCAGAAGAAGTTCTCAGGATTCAGGGACGAGTATGTACTAGTGTAGAAATGTTTGTCTGCTGTTAGACCCCAGCTTGTTGGTTCTCCTTTCTTCCTGTGTTCCAGGGCTCTGCAGGAAGCTGAGGAAACGTCCGGTGGTGATGCTGAAGCCTACAATCACTCTGAGGAGCAGAGTTATAACCATGGTGGTTCTTCTTCTTCTTGTTTTTGGGGAGTTGTGCTCATGTCGTGAATGGTTATCCGTGGAGAGAAGTGTAATTTAGGGTGACCAGATGTCCCCTTTTCCCTGCACATGTCCCCGTGTCCTCTTTTTCACAAGTTCAGATCTGCTCACCCTGGTTCTGTTATTTGACTAGCATGATCCACTGGTTCGAACCGAAGTGAACGGGTCTGTAGGATTCCACGACGTGAAGAACGTTGAGGCAGCTCGACTTTCCATGTCTCAAAAAGAGGTCATGAGCAGGGAAAAGAGGACGTCTGGTCCCCCTGCATGAGGACACCTCCTGCACCGGAGATACCAGAGTCGTAGATTTCAGTGAGAGAAAAGGTGGTCAAGTGTTTACAATTGTTATCCACAGCTGGAGATCTGTGGTCCAACCTGGCAACCTTTTCTATATTACACTTTGCTTTAAAATAACGAGTGAAGGTTTTTTAAATTGTGATTCTGGTTTGTGTGTAAGTTGCCGGTCCAGATATGTCGGACCACGTAGAGAATGAAGCTGAAGATCATCTGATGGCCAGTAAAGACGTGGAGAACCCAGGTAAAAACTCCCTGTTGTTGGGGTCTGAGTGGGGCGACCTGTGATGAAACTCGTGATCTGTGTCGCTGAGCAGATGAAGAGACGGGGCGCGGTCAGGAAGGAGGCGGCTCCAGAAGTCAAGTTGAAGGCCACGCTATAAGAACTGGTGAGATGGGGATGAATGAGGTCTGGATTTGACTTCTGTAACGTGTCCATAACGGAGTTTGTTTTTGATCCGTTTCAGCCTGTGATTGGTCGGATGGCGGCGGCGGTGATGATGAGGACCAGAGTGAAAATTTCAGTGGTATTGTGGTGAAAGTAGAGGTGAGTTGGAAGGCTGGTTGACCTTTGAACTGTGGTGTATGTTTCTGATATGTATTCTGTGACAGGATGAAGGTGGTGATGAGGAGGTGGAGGACCAGCCCAGGAAACCAGTGAAGAGGAGGGCGAGCCGCCGCCTCGTCTCCAAACATCGTGACCCCGGTGAACTGGACGGTGGTCACATGACCAATCCTGACAGCAACATCCGCTCATTCAGGAGGCCAACGAAACGATCCACCGAGATTTCTGAGGACATCAGGACCAGAGTAGTTGATGCTCATCAGGCAGGGATGGGATACAAACGGATTTCCAAGGAAACCGGCCTCATCCCATCCACGGTCAGGAGCATTGTTCACAAGTGGAAGAAGTTCAGCACCGTTGCCTCGCTGCCACGGAGCGGACGACCTAAAAAGATCAGCGCTAAGGCGTGTCAAAGGATCCTCCAGCTGGTGACAAAGGACCCTCAGGTCACCTTGAAGGAGCTCCAGGAATCTCTTGCACTTGATAACATTTGTGTTCATGCGTCCACCATACAAAAGACACTTAAAAAGTGTGGCCTTCGCGGAGGGTTACCAGAGAGGAAAGAAACCCCGAGATAGATCATTTATTTCTCATGGACTTGATTTCTGATATTCATGATGTGGTTGATTTTGTGAAACCCTGGAACAGTACAGCTCGTAATAACCAAGTTGTTGCTCCAGAATGATATTGATTATTAATACACCGTGTACCTGTGGCAATATGCTGTCAGTTTTAATAACCTTGTTTCGATTATTAAAGATGCACTGATGGTCTACATACAGCGGTTACTCTATGGGTTCCTACCTTCATTAAAAACCTGGAGAAGTCATGGAATTTGAAAAGAGAAATTTGGAAGACGAAATAAACATGAAATTCTGGAAAAGTCCTTGAAATCTGACTCATGAATGTGTAATGACGGGGACAGTTTGAGCTGTTTTCTTTTGTAATATTCTTTTGTAAGAATATTGTTAATGCTCTAATTCCAATAAACAAAGTAAAAAATGAAGGTATAATGAAGGACACAGTTACCGTATGACTGCGCCAGAAACGTTTTTCTACTGTTTAAAACTAGCGCAGGTCTGTAGTATCTTTGCTGGCTTTACGTTGTGAATCAGTGAATCCGGATTTGAAGCGTTTGCTAATGTCACTATAAACTATGACAATGTGGCAACAAGCTGTTATGAAAAGTCCACTTTTTTTGGATAATTATTTGAAGTTGAGCTTTATTGTCACTTCTGCTGTATACATGTTAGACGGTACATAGTGAAACCAAATAAAGTTTCTCTGTAACCTGGTGCTACATGTAACATTCGAACAATTTTACATACCGACAAAGTGCACGTGTGCGACACCAACAAACTGGGCTTCACAAAGTACAAACAGGACACAGGCAGTGCAAGAATAACATTTAACTAAAAAACATGTAGACAACAATGAGACAAAAGTGAAGTGATTGTCATTGTGATACACTGCAGCACAGCACACGGTGCACACAGTGAAATTTGTCCTCTGTATTTAACCATCCCCCTGAGTGACAGGCGCCCGGGGAGCAGTGTGTGGGGACGGTACTTTGCTCAGTGGCACCTTGGCAGATCGGGATTCGAACCGGAAACCTTCTGATTACGGGGCGGCTTCCTTAACCGCTAGGCCACCACTGCCCCACATAAAAAAGAGGGACAGTCCCCTTGGAGCAAAAGTGTCTAGCTCAGGGACACAATCAGACTGTGCATGTGTTATATCCAAAAAAGCATGTTTGCTATAGCGCCACCAAATGGCCAAACTTAAAATTAAACGCAAAAATTCAACCTACATGTCAAGTTAGATTTGTGCGATAAATTGTGATTTTGCAGGTTGTTATTTTAATGTGGCGATAATGCTGATTGGCAGTACTGTTGACGAACGAGCTCCGATAATGAGAAGTTGGTGCTTTTTTATGTGCCATAGCGCCACCTAGGGGCCAATGGTGCCACGATTTGCTAGCTTACTTACAGCTGCATCTGGCAGAGTGTTCCAATTTTGGTGGCCACGGTATACATGGTTCATGAGTAACTACTAATTTTGTGTGAGTATGCAAATATGACAACTTTAATTTGCTTATAGCAAGTACCGTGTGTGTAAAATTGCACATATTTTTGATCATTATTGACAACAAATTTGCGCGCGTTGGTCAAAAAAACCATAGACTAGTTCACGAAGGTCGGTTTATGGTGGAATTTGGTGGCCGTGGTCTGAAGGATCATGAATCGGACCCTCGGTTCAAAAGTCATTATGCTAAACGCATAAATGCTCATTATTGCCCCACCTAGTGGTGCAGTTACACACATTTTAGGGCCTGAGTAGTGGGTGGGATGCTACACTCGCTCAGCTCTGCACTTTACAGTTTTTGCTGCCCAACGCGTTTTAAGGCAAAATAATAATAATAATGAACAATAATAATCATCCAAACAAAAACAATATGGTTCCTGCAGCTTTGCTGCTTGGAGCCCTAAAAATGTATGTTGAAAAATGAAAAATGGGGGTTGGATAATGTAAAATGATGACTGGATAAAAAAAATGGGGTTGCATAATAAATTGTGATTGTGAACGCTTTTATTTTGACGTCATGGCACTTCTGATTGTGATTCTGTTTGTGAACGCTTTTATTTTGACGTCACAGCGCTTCTGATTCTGATTGTGAACGCTTTTATTTTGACGTCATGGCACTTCTGATTGTGATTCTGTTTGTGAACGCTTTTATTTTGACGTCACGGCGCTTCTGATTGTGATTCTGTTTGTGAACGCTTTTATTTTGACGTCACGGCGCTTCTGATTGTGATTCTGTTTGTGAACGCTTTTATTTTGACGTCACGGCGCTTCTGATTGTGATTCTGTTTGTGAACGCTTTTATTTTGACGTCAGAGTGCTTCTGATTGTGAACGCTTTTATTTTGACGTCACGGCGCGGCCCGGAAGTGAAGGCTTTTCTGTGTCTCGCTGCGCTGCTCCGCCGGCCATTTTTGTCCAGAAGCCGCGGACTCCCTCATCTCGGCCCGTCGGTGTTTTGGACGTTCCGCGCAGGGAAGCGTGAGTTTTGGGCCGGACGGGGCTGCCGTGGCGGGTTTGGAGGGTGTTTGTCGGCGAGCGGGGCTACTGTGGCGCCGAGCTGCTAGCTGCTAAAGCGCTGCGTCGCGCCGCGTTCTGCCGTAGCAGCAACAGCAACAGCAGCAGCGCTGCTCGTATCTTCTGTACGGAGACCTGGAACAGGATTTAAGTGTAGAAAGTAAACGCTCCTGACGTTCTGTAGAGTAAATACAGTGTTCGTGGGTAGAACGTGTCCCTCTGAAGGTCTGGATGCTCCTGAAGATGCCGTGGTGACCCTTGTTTTGTGAACAGGCCTTGCCAACATGTCAGACTTCATCGAGAGCGAAGCTGAGGAGTCTGAGGAGGAGTTCGATGAGAAGGACCTGAAGCCCAAGAAGACTCAGAAGTTCATGGAGGATGATGGTAACGTGAAACGACGTGACCGGAGATGATTTGCTTGAAGGTTGAGGTTCATTTTAATATGTAATTTTAATAACCCTCCCCGAGCAGAAGAGGAGGAGGAGGAGAACACGGAGGACCAGGATGAGCTGGGTAACCTGCGTGGACTGATTAACGACGATGAGGACGAGGAGGAAGAAGAGGAGCAGCCGAGCCGAGCGCCTGATGACAGCGACTCTGACAACGAAGTCCGGCGCCGGAAAAAGCGCAGTGAGTTGGAAGCCCCGCCCCCTGCTGTCCCGCGTCTTTATTCCGGCGATGACGCTGGTTATTAACCGTCTTCCGTCCAGGTTACGACGATTATCTGGACGACGACGACCTGGACCTGATCGAGGAGAATCTGGGAGTGAAAGTGAAGAGACGGGTAAGGTCGTGATCCGCACGGTTCCTGCTGGTGTTCTGCGGCCTGCTGAGTGACGCCGGGTTCTTCTCGCTTCCTCAGAAGAAGAAGTTCGATCGCCTGAGGACCGTGGACGACGAGGAGGAGGACGATGAGAAGGACCTGATTGCGGACGAGATCTTCACTGGTGACGGAGATGCTGATGGCGAGGTGGAGGAGGGCGAGGCGGTGGACATGCAGCTGCACCCTGGTGATGAGGAGGAGGAGGAGGAAGATGAGGAATCGGGTATGAAGAGAACGGAGCAGAAATGCGCTTTGAAAGTGTTCGCTGGTGGTAGAATGTCGTCTTGTCGTGGATCTCGACAGATATCGACGACTTCATCGTTGATGATGATGGCCAGCCCCTGAAGAAGAAGAAGGGGAAGAAGTTCTCTGGATACACGGACGCGTACGTGTTCCTGTGGAATTGTTCCTCTGCTCGTGGATCCCAGCCTGCTGAGGATCTTTGTTCTGGGGTGACAGGGCGCTGCAGGAGGCTCAGGAGATCTTCGGCGGCGACTTCGACTTCGCCGAGTTTGACACGGAAGCGTACGACCACGCCGAGGAGGAGGAGGAGGACCAGTACGAAGAGTCGTGGGACCGGCCCAAGAAGCAGACTAAGCGCCGGGTCGGCCGCCGCAGCATCTTCGAGATCTACGAGCCCAGCGAGCTGGAGAGCAGTCACATGACCGACCAGGACAACGACATCCGCTCCACCGACATGCCCGAGCGCTTCCAGGTGGGAGGGGCTTCTGTGGGGGTGTGGTCAGGTCACCTTGGGGGGTGGGCCGTATGTAGATTTATTTTCTGTCTTCGCAGCTGCGCTCCATCCCCGTCAGACCAGCTGAGGACGACGAGCTGGAGGAGGAGTCCGAGTGGATCTATAGAAACGCCTTCTCCACCCCAACCATCTCCATGCAGGTATAGGTCCCTCCTCTCCTCTCATCTCCACCCACGCCGCTGTGTGTTCTGACGATCACCTCCACTTCTTACTCCACTCGTGCTTCAGGAAAGCACAGACTACCTGGACCGTGGAACCGCAACCAACTTCAGCCGGAAGGGACCCAGCACCATCGCTAAGATCAAGGAGGCCCTCAACTTCATGAGAAACCAGCACTTTGAGGTATCACCCTCTTCTCCTTGTGCTTCTGTAAAGCTGGTGCTTTGGAGTCTCCAGATGATTGGTGTGTCCTGTCCAGGTCCCCTTCATCGCGTTCTACAGGAAGGAGTACGTGGAGCCTGAGCTCAACATCAATGACTTGTGGAAGGTGTGGCAGTGGGACGAGAAGGTAAAGACCCGTCGCTCCGGTCCCGCAGTGCAGAGTCCGGTTCTTAATCCCAGCTCCCGTTTCCCAGTGGACCCAGCTTCGCACGCGGAAGCAGAACCTGACCCGGCTCTTCCAGAGGATGCAGTCTTACCAGTTTGAGCAGATCTCCGCCGACCCTGACAAACCCCTGGCTGATGCCATCCGGCCCCTGGATACGGCCGACATGGAGAGGTGAAGTTACCCACCCGGGCGAAGCCTGCAGAGATGCCCTGACACGCCTTCACAACCCCTCCCTCTCTTCCTCCAGGCTGAAGGACGTCCAGTCCATCGAGGAGCTCAGCGACATCTACAACCACTTCCTGCTCTACTATGGCCGGGACATCCCCAAGATGCAGAATGCAGTCAAGGCCAATAAGAAGAAGCTGAAGAAGATCAAGGAGGTGTCTGAGGAGGATGGTATGGAGCCAGTTCCTCATCTTCTGGCTGTGTGTGTGTGTGTGGCTTCTGGTTTGATTGCACTTCCCTTGTCCTTCAGGTGAACAAGAAGCAGAGGAGGAGGAGGAGGAAGAGGAGGAGGAGCCGAAGGGTCCGGATCTGAAGCTGGCCTCTCGCAGGGACATGTACAGCATCTGCCAGAATGCTGGTCTGGGTGAGTCTCCTCGGTCCTTCCAGGTTTCATATCTCATTTCTTATCTCACGCGGCTTCTCCTGTTCCAGACGGTCTGGCCAAGAAGTTTGGTTTGACGCCGGAGCAGTTTGGGGAGAACCTGCGTGACAGTTACCAGCGGCACGAGACGGAGCAGTTTCCCGCCGAGCCCCTGGAGCTGGCGAAGGACTACATGTGCAGGTGAGAACTCGGCCGCCTTCGAGCGTCGGTGCCGCGGTTCTTAATGGTCCACCATCTCCTCCATCAGCCAGTTCAACAATCCCGACGCCGTTCTGGAGGGAACCCGCTACATGGTGGCCATGCAGATCGCCCGCGAGCCCCTGGTCCGGCACGTGCTGAGACAGACGTTCCAGGAGCGCGCCAAGGTCAACATCAAGCCCACCAAGAAGGGCAAGAAGGTCAGAACGCAGCATGTGACTGAGTTCACGTTTCGGTTCCATTTACATCATCATCACGTTCATAAGTCCAGGGGTCTAAGAAACGTGACGTGTGTGTGGAGAGGAGGACGTCCCCTGTTACACACACAACCAAACACAGCGTTCAAACAGCGCTTTTATATCCAGCGAGCGAACAGGTAGAATAAAACAGCGGACGCAGCACAGCTAACCAGCATCAGGACAGCCTGAAGGAAGGGACGGTCCAGCGGGGACAAAGCTAACAGGCTAACGCAGGCTAACAACAAGGGGTCTATCACACAAAGCAACAAGACACACGAATGAGTTCCCCAACAGAGCTCCTTGCAGATCTCCGTGGGCCCTGGGGACCTCCCAAAAGAGTGCGGGCCCAGCAGACCCTGGGGACGTCCCGAACACCATCTGAAGTCTCTTTTATATAGGTGGAGGTGACCAATAGGCTGATGGTAGGTGGAGCTGGTAGGCTTCAACTCCTCCCACGAAGTCAACATAAAAGTTTAGTGAAGTGATTGTCACAGCAGCACAGCACACAGTGAAATTTGTCCTCTGCATTTAACCGTCACCCTTGGTGAGCAGTGGGCACCATGACAGGCGCCCGGGGACCAGTGTGTGGGGACAGTGCTTTGCTCAGTGGCACCTTGGCGGATCGGGATTCGAACCGGCAACCTTCTGATTCCTTAACCGCTAGGCCACCACTGCCCCCGAGACAGGACACAAAAACACAAAAGCACGTGGGAGCAAATGTCCAGGGACGTAACAATAATCACGTCAGTGATTTGATATCTCTGCATCCCAGAATTTATTTTTTGTCAGTAACTCTTACCTGGATCCACTTTTTAACCATAAAATCCCCAAGCAATGTCATGATGTTCCGTACATTGATCATGAGATTCACTCCAACCTGAACCAGGTCTTACAGGTTCCAGATGTTCCTCTGTCTCCTCTCAGGACGTGGATGAGGCGCACTACGCTTACTCCTTCAAGTACCTGAAGAACAAGGCGGTGAAGGAGCTGAATGGAGAGCAGTTCCTGAAGATGTGCATGGCTGAGGAGGAGGGGCTGCTGACCGTCGACATCTGCATCGACCTGATGGGGGTTAAAGGGTGAGAACCGCGCCCCGCCCCGCCCCGGTCGATGTGGAGTTAAATGGACCCTGCTGACCGCTGCCGTTTCCAGGTACGGTGACCAGACCTACTTCGACGAGATCAAGCAGTTCTACTACAGGGACGAGTTCAGCCACCAGGTGCAGGAGTGGAACAAGCAGCGGACCATGGCCATCGACCGCGCCCTGCAGCAGTTCCTCTACCCTCAGATGGCCAAGGAGCTGAAGAACAAGCTCCTCACCGAGGCCAAGGAGAACATCATCAAGGTGAGCAGACCTGCGGTGTCCAGACACAGCAGCACCTGAGTAGAGATGACCTGGGTCTCTCTGCCCCGCCCACAGTCCTGCTGCAAGAAGCTCTACAACTGGCTGAAGGTGGCGCCGTATCGACCCGACCAGCAGGTGGAGGAAGACGACGACCTGATGGACGAGACCCAGGGGAAGGGCATCCGTGTTCTGGGAGTGGCCTTCGCTTCCGGAAGGTACCACGTTCAGCAGCAAGCCACACTGAAGCGTTCTGAGGCGGAACCTCCAGGTAGATTGATTGATTTATTTCTTCTTGTCCTGTAGGGACACCCCTGTCTTCTGCTCCCTGATTAACGGAGAGGGGGAGGTGATGGACTTCCTCAGACTTCCGCACTTCCTGAAGAGGAGGAATGCGTGGAGGGAGGAGGAGCGAGAGAAGAAGGTGTGATTCCGTCCCTCTGCCCATATTTACCGGCGTCCTGCTGGTGCCCGAACAAGTAAACAGGAACGTTCCTCTTATTTATTACGTAGCTGCAGGACGTTGAGAACCTCAGAAAGTTCCTGCTGAGCAAGAAGCCCCACGTGATCGCCGTCGCTGGGGAGAACCGGTGAGTTCCGCGGCCGTCTGCTCTGCGAGTGTCCCCGGGTGGCGCCCCTGTAACGCTCCGCCCATCTTGCAGCGACGCCCAGATGGTGATTGAGGACATCAAGCGCACCGTGAGCGAGCTGGAGCAGGACTCCTCCCTCCCGGCTGTGGGCGTGGAGCTGGTGGATAACGAGTTGGCCATGCTCTACATGAACAGCAAGAAGTCCGAGGTGACCAGGGTCGTCCTGTCCTGTCTTGGTCCCCGGAGAGGGATTCTGGGGTCAAAGGTTCACTTCCTGCTTTGTTCCTGCAGACGGAGTTCCGCGACTACCCTCCGCTCCTGAGGCAGGCCGTGTCCGTGGCGCGGAAGGTCCAGGACCCGCTGGTGGAGTTTGCCCAGGTGTGCAGCAGCGACGAGGACATTCTCTGCCTTAAGCTCCACCCCCTGCAGGTGCGTTACCGTGGTTACTGAGTTCAGCGCCCATATCGGCGCGTCCTGTGGTTCACGCCCCCGTTTCTCCTCAGGAACATGTGGGGAAGGAGGATCTGCTCAGCGCCCTCTACTGCGAGTTCATCAACCGCATCAACGAGGTGGGCGTGGACGTGAACCGCGCCATCGCCCACCCCTACACCCACAGCCTGGTGCAGTACGTCTGCGGCCTGGGACCCAGGAAGGGCTCGCATCTCCTCAAGGTGACTTCCACGCGTTTTTACTCGTGTAATAATCATCTGCGCGCTCTACTCGTATAATAATAATACACGCGTTCTACTCATATAATAATAATACATGCGTTTTATTACTTGAATTATGATAATAATCGGAACGTTTTATTACTCGTATAATAATAATCCGCGTGTTCTATTACCCGTATAATAATAATCCACGCGTTTTACCCGTGTAATAATCATCTGCGCACTCTACTCGTATAATAATAATACACGCGTTCTACTCATATAATAATAATAATAATACATGCGTTTTATTACTTGAATTATGATAATAATCGGAACGTTTTATTACTCGTATAATAATAATCCGCGTGTTTTATTACCCGTATAATAATAATAATCGTCCGCGCGTCGTATTACTCGTATAATAATAATCGTCCACGCGTCGTATTACTCGTATATTAATAATCTGTACGTCGTATTACTCGTATAATAATAATCTGTACGTCGTATTACTCGTATAATAATAATCGTCCGCGCGTCGTATTACTCGTATAATAATAATCTGTACGTCGTATTACTCGTATAATAATAATCGTCCGCGCGTCGTGTTACTCGTATAATAATAATCGTCCGCGCGTCGTATTACTCGTATAATAATAATGCGCGCGTCGTATCACTCGTATAATAATAATCGTCCGCGCGTCGTGTCACTCGTATAATAATAATCGTCCGCGCGTCGTGTTACTCGTATAATAATAATCGTCCGCGCGCCGTATTACTCGTATAATAATAATGCGCGTCTCGTATTACTCGTATAATAATAATCGTCCGCGCGCCGTGTTACTCGTATAATAATAATCGTCCGCGCGTCGTATTACTCGTATAATAATAATCGTCCGCGCGTCGTGTTACTCGTATAATAATAATCGTCCGCGCGTCGTGTTACTCGTATAATAATAATCGTCCGCGCGCCGTATTACTCGTATAATAATAATGCGCGTCTCGTATTACTCGTATAATAATAATCGTCCGCGCGTCGTGTTACTCGTATAATAATAATCGTCCGCGCGTCGTGTTACTCGTATAATAATAATCGTCCGCGCGTCGTGTTACTCGTATAATAATAATCGTCCGCGCGCCGTGTTACTCGTATAATAATAATGCGCGTCTCGTATTACTCGTATAATAATAATCGTCCGCGCGTCGTGTTACTCGTATAATAATAATCGTCCGCGCGTCGTGTTACTCGTATAATAATAATCGTCCGCGCGTCGTGTTACTCGTATAATAATAATCGTCCGCGCGTCGTGTTACTCGTATAATAATAATCGTCCGCGCGCCGTATTACTCGTATAATAATAATGCGCGTCTCGTATTACTCGTATAATAATAATCGTCCGCGCGTCGTGTTACTCGTATAATAATAATCGTCCGCGCGTCGTGTTACTCGTATAATAATAATCGTCCGCGCGCCGTGTTACTCGTATAATAATAATCGTCCGCGCGTCGTGTTACTCGTATAATAATAATCGTCCGCGCGTCGTGTTACTCGTATAATAATAATCGTCCGCGCGTCGTGTTACTCGTATAATAATAATCGTCCGCGCGCCGTATTACTCGTATAATAATAATCGTCCGCGCGTCGTGTTACTCGTATAATAATAATCGTCCGCGCGTCGTGTTACTCGTATAATAATAATCGTCCGCGCGCCGTGTTACTCGTATAATAATAATCGTCCGCGCGTCGTGTTACTCGTATAATAATAATCGTCCGCGCGTCGTGTTACTCGTATAATAATAATCGTCCGCGCGTCGTGTTACTCGTATAATAATAATCGTCCGCGCGCCGTGTTACTCGTATAATAATAATCGTCCGCGCGCCGTATTACTCGTATAATAATAATCGTCCGCGCGCCGTGTTACTCGTATAATAATAATCGTCCGCGCGTCGTGTTACTCGTATAATAATAATCGTCCGCTGTTTTTTAAACCCAGATCCTGAAACAGAACAACACTCGACTGGAGAACCGCACGCAGCTGGTCACCGTGTGTCACATGGGCCCCAAAGTCTTCATCAACTGCGCTGGCTTCATCAAGATTGACACGGCGTCCCTGGGGGACAGGTGGGAGGCGGGCCGGTGCGGCCGAGGGTCTCCGGTCGGGGGGAAATTAACATTCTTTTCACCTTGGCAGCACGGACTCCTACATCGAGGTTCTAGATGGTTCTCGTGTCCATCCTGAGACTTACGAGTGGGCGCGCAAGATGGCGGTGGACGCCCTGGAGTATGACGAGTCGGCAGAAGACGCCAACCCCGCCGGAGCTCTGGAAGAAATCCTGGAGAACCCGGAGAGGCTGAAGGACCTGGACCTGGACGCCTTTGCGGAGGAGCTGGAGAGACAGGTGAGGCTCAGCTAGAGATGCAGGCCTCAGCGTTGGTGGAGGTGTCCCTTCATCCCGTGGTGTGATGTGACCTTCAGGGATACGGGAACAAAGGCATCACGCTGTACGACATCCGCGCCGAGCTCAGCTGCAGGTACAAAGACCTGCGGGCCACCTACAGAGCCCCCAACACCGAGGAGATCTTCAACATGCTCACCAAGGAGACGCCCGAGACCTTCTACATCGGTAGGTCCCGCACCTTCATCCGCCCCGGTCGTGAATGGGCCGCAGGCGCGTCACGTGTTCCCGTGTGACGCGCAGGTAAACTGATCACCAGCGTGGTGACCGGCATCGCCCACCGCCGGCCGCAGGGCGAGAGCTACGACCAGGCCATCCGCAACGACGAGACGGGACTGTGGCAGTGTCCCTTCTGCCAGCAGGACAGCTTCCCCGAGCTCAGCGAGGTCAGGCCCCGCCCACGCCGCCCCCCCGCCACACCAGCCGCGCCCTAAACCTCCCTCTCCCCGCCAGGTGTGGAACCATTTCGACAGCGGCTCCTGTCCGGGACAGGCCATCGGCGTCCGCACCCGCCTGGACAACGGCGTCGCCGGCTTCATCCCCACCAAGTTCCTGAGCGACAAGGTGGTGAAGCACCCCGAGGAGAGGGTGAAGGTGCGAGCCCGTCCCGCTGCAGCGCTCCGCGCGGTGGCCACGCCCGCTTCACCTCCTCCCTCCGTCCTCCGCAGGTGGGCATGACGGTGCACTGCCGCATCATGAAGATCGACATCGAGAAGCTCAGCGTGGACCTCACCTGCCGCACGTCCGACCTCGGCGACAAGAACAACGAGTGGAAGCTGCCCAAGGACACGTACTACGACTTCGACGCTGAGACCGAGGACAACAAGCAGGACGAGGAGCTGAAGAAGAAGCAGCAGAGGACCAGTGAGTGGACGTGGGGTGGGTGGGCGGGGCTAATGCAGGAGACCTGACTGGACGATGTGTCTGTGCTCTGTCCAGCCTACATCAAGCGAGTGATTGCCCACCCGTCCTTCCACAACATCAACTTCAAGCAGGCGGAGAAGATGATGGAGTCCATGGACCAGGGTGATGTCGTCATCAGGCCCAGCAGCAAAGGTGAAAACCACCTGACCGTCACCTGGAAGGTCGCGGACGGGATCTACCAGCACGTGGACGTCCGTGAGGAGGGCAAGGAGAACGCCTTCAGCCTGGGCCACACCCTCTGGATCAACACAGAGGTGGGGCTCGCATGAGACCTGATGATTGAAAGTCCTCCATAATGCTCCTGTCTGAATTCCTCCATGTTCCTCAGGAGTTCGAGGATCTGGACGAGATAACGGCGCGGTACGTTCAGCCCATGGCAGCGTTCGCTCGGGATCTCCTGGGACACAAGTACTTTCAGGACTGTAATGGTGGAGACAGGAAGGTTGGTTCGACCTCCAGCCGCTCCGTGTGTAGCGCCAGAACATGTTCTTCAGAGGCCTGTGGTGTTTCCCTGTAGAAAATGGAGGAGCTGCTGGTCAGGACCAAGAAGGAGAAGCCCACCTTCATCCCCTACTTTGTGTCTGCATGTCGAGATCTTCCGGGCAAGTTCCTGCTCGGCTACCAGCCCCGCGGGAAACCGAGGTCTGGCCCCGCCCCTTCGCTTTACTCGTAACGGAAACACGCCGTTCAAAACGGTTCCAAATGAATTTGCGTATTTTGTGGGTCCCGCAGGATCGAGTACGTCACCATCACCCCAGACGGCTTCCGTTACCGCTCCCAGATGTTCCCCACCGTGAACGGACTGTTCCGCTGGTTTAAAGACCACTACCAGGAGCCGGTTCCGGGCGTGACGCCCAGCAGCAGCAGCCGGACGCGGACGCCGGCCTCCGTCAGCGCCACGCCCGCCAACATCAACATAGCAGGTGAGCTGGCCCCGCCCACCGCCACACCCAGGCCAGGTCTCCACATGGCCCGCCCACCCTATCTGACACGCCGTTTCCCTCGCTCGGAATACCGTAAGGATGCTGCTGTACGGAACCGGCGGGAAAACCGCGCTGCCACGTGCACGTTACGCCCCGGTCAGTCCGAGCCACAAAATATATCATGGAATAGTGTATAAACAAGACTAAATATGGTTAACAAGCTCGATATTAAAATGCCCGTTTTGATTGACTAAATTGTGTATAATTCTGACTAGAATAAAATGAAAAGGAGCGTTTGTGCAGATGTTCCCCTCGCTGTCGTGTCGTCACGAGTTCTGTCGTCCCCGTCAGATCTGACTCGGGCGGTGAACGCGCTGCCACGCAACATGACGTCTCAGATGTTCAGCGCCATCGCCGCGGTAACCGGACAGAATCAGAACCCCAACACCACGCCGGCCCAGTGGGGCTCCAGCCAATACGGATACAGCGCCGGCAGCAGCGGGGGAGGGGGCAGCAGCAGCGCTTACCATGTACGGCACGTACGCACACACACACACACACACACACACACACACTCACACACACACTCACTCACAAACACTCACACACACACACACTCTCACACACACACACACACACAGACACTCACAAACACTCACACACACACACACACACACACTCACAAACACTCACACACACACACACACACACACTCACAAACACTCACACACACAGACACTCACTCACACACACAGACACTCACTCACACACACAGACACTCACTCACACACACAGACACTCACTCACACACACAGACACTCACTCACACACACAGACACTCACTCACACACACAGACACTCACTCACACACACAGACACTCACTCACACACACAGACACTCACTCACACACACAGACACTCACTCACACACACAGACACTCACTCACACACAGACACTCACTCACACACAGACACTCACTCACACACAGACACTCACTCACACACAGACACTCACTCACACACAGACACTCACTCACACACAGACACTCACTCACACACAGACACTCACTCACACACTCACTCACTCACACACAGACACTCACTCACTCACACACAGACACTCACTCACTCACACACAGACACTCACTCACTCACACACAGACACTCACTCACTCACTCACTCACTCACTCACACACTCACTCACACACAGACACTCACTCACTCACTCACACACAGACACTCACTCACTCACTCACACACAGACACTCACTCACTCACTCACACACAGACACTCACTCACTCACTCACACACAGACACTCACTCACTCACTCACACACAGACACTCACTCACACACACACACAGACACACACACAGACACACACACACAGACACACACACACTCACACACTCACACTCACAGACACTCACACTCACAGACACTCACACACTCACACTCACAGACACTCACACTCACAGACACTCACAGACACTCACACTCACAGACACTCACACTCACAGACACTCACAGACACTCACAGACACTCACAGACACTCACAGACACACACAGACACTCACTCACACACAGACACTCACTCACACACAGACACTCACTCACACAGACACTCACTCACACAGACACTCACTCACACAGACACACACACACACAGACACACACACACAGACACACACACACAGACACACACACACAGACACACACACACTCACACACTCACACTCACAGACACTCACACACTCACACTCACAGACACTCACAGACACTCACACTCACAGACACTCACAGACACTCACACACACACTCACACACACACACAGACACTCACTCACACACAGACACTCACTCACACAGACACTCACTCACACACACACACACACACACACACACAGACACTCACTCACACACACACACACACACAGACACACACACACACACACACACACACACAGACACACCACACACACACACAGACACTCACACACAGACACTCACACACAGACACTCACACACAGACACTCACACACAGACACTCACACACAGACACTCACACACAGACACTCACACACACAGACACTCACACACACAGACACACACACACAGACACTCACACACAGACACTCACACACAGACACTCACACACAGACACTCACTCACTCACTCACACACAGACACTCACTCACTCACTCACACACAGACACTCACTCACTCACTCACACACAGACACTCACCACTCACACACAGACACTCACTCACACACAGACACTCACTCACTCACACACAGACACTCACTCACACACACAAGACTCACCTCACAACTCACTCACACACAGACACTCACTCACTCACACACAGACACTCACTCACTCACACACAGACACTCACTCACTCACACACAGACACTCACTCACTCACACACAGACACTCACTCACTCACACACAGACACTCACTCACTCACACACAGACACTCACACACAGACGCTCACTCACTCACACACAGACACTCACTCACTCACTCACTCACACACAGACACTCACTCACTCACTCACTCACACACAGACACTCACTCACTCACTCACTCACTCACACACAGACACTCACTCACTCACTCACTCACTCACACACAGACACTCACTCACTCACTCACTCACTCACACACAGACACTCACTCACTCACTCACTCACTCACACACAGACACTCACTCACTCACTCACTCACTCACACACAGACACTCACTCACTCACTCACTCACTCACACACAGACACTCACTCACTCACTCACTCACACACAGACACTCACTCACTCACTCACTCACACACAGACACTCACTCACTCACTCACACAGACACTCACTCACTCACTCACTCACACACAGACACTCACTCACTCACTCACACACAGACACTCACTCACTCACTCACACACAGACACTCACAGACACACACTCACAGACACTCACAGACACACACACACACACACACAGACACACACACACACACACACACAGACACACACACAGACACACACACACTCACACACTCACACTCACAGACACTCACACACTCACACTCACAGACACTCACACACTCACACTCACAGACACTCACACTCACAGACACTCACAGACACTCACACTCACAGACACTCACAGACACTCACACACACACACACACACACACACACAGACACTCACTCACACACACACACACACACAGACACTCACTCACACACACACACACACACACAGACACACACACACACACAGACACTCACTCACACACACACACACCACACACACAGACACTCACTCACACACACACACACAGACACTCACTCACACACACACACACAGACACTCACTCACACACACACACACAGACACACACACACACACACAGACACTCACACACACACACACACACAGACACACACACACACAACCACACACAGACACTCACACACACACACAGACACTCACACACACACACAGACACACACAGACACACACACACACAGACACACACACACACAGACACTCACTCACTCACACACAGACACTCACTCACACACAGACACTCACTCACTCACACACACTCACTCACTCACTCACACACAGACACTCACTCACTCACTCACACACAGACACTCACTCACTCACTCACTCACACACAGACACTCACTCACACACAGACACTCACTCACTCACTCACACACAGACACTCACTCACTCACTCACTCACACACAGACACTCACTCACTCACTCACTCACACACAGACACTCACTCACTCACTCACTCACACACAGACACTCACTCACACACAGACACTCACTCACACACAGACACTCACTCACACACAGACACTCACTCACACACAGACACTCACTCACACACAGACACTCACTCACACACAGACACTCACTCACACACAGACACTCACTCACACACAGACACTCACTCACACACAGACACTCACTCACACACAGACACTCACTCACACACAGACACTCACTCACACACAGACCACTCACTCACACACAGACACTCACTCACACACAGACACTCACTCACACACAGACACTCACTCACACACAGACACTCACTCACACACAGACACTCACTCACACACAGACACTCACTCACTCACACTCACTCACACAGACACTCACTCACTCACTCACACACAGACACTCACACACAGACACTCACTCACTCACTCACTCACACACAGACACTCACTCACACACAGACACTCACTCACTCACTCACACACAGACACTCACTCACTCACTCACACCCCCACACCGACACTCACTCACTCACTCACACACAGCCACTCACTCACTCACTCACACACAGACACTCACTCACTCACTCACACACAGACACTCACTCACTCACTCACACACAGACACTCACTCACTCACTCACTCACTCACACACAGACACTCACTCACTCACTCACACACAGACACTCACTCACACACAGACACTCACTCACTCACTCACACACACTCACACACAGACACTCACTCACACACAGACACTCACTCACACACAGACACTCACACACACACACAGACACTCACACACACACACAGACACTCACACACACACACAGACACTCACACACACCACAGACACTCACACACACACACAGACACTCACACACACACACAGACACTCACACACACACACACAGACACTCACACACACACACACAGACACTCACACACACACCCACACACACTCTTACACACACACTCTTACACACACACACACACACACACTCACACACACACTCACACACACACTCACACACACACTCTTACACACACACTCACACACACACTCTACACACACACTCACACACACACTCTTACACACACACACACACACACACTCTCTCTCTCTCTCTGCAGATACGCAGCACTTTTCAAACACACGTTTCTCTCTTTAGGTGTTTGCGACACCTCAGCAGCCGATGGCGACGCCCATGATGACCCCCAGCTATTCGTACACTACTCCAAGTCAGCCGGCGCTGGGTACACCCCAATATCCCAGCAGCACGCCGCAGTCCTCCCACAGCCACACCCACCACTCCTCCACGCCGTCATCCTCGCGCGGCCGGACGCCTCAGCCCAAGTAAATCTCACTCTGACACGCGCGCTCACTCTGACACTCTGACACGCTGTGATGACTCTCGTCTGTATTTACTGTCGTTCAGGACGAACGCGCACACGGCGGTGGACTGGGGCAAGATGGCGGAGCAGTGGCTCCAGGAGAAGGAGGCGGAGCGCAGGAAACAGAAGACCCCGCGCATGACGCCCCGCCCTTCGCCCAGCCCCATGATCGAGAGCACGCCCATGTCCATCGCTGGCGATGCCACGCCCCTGCTGGATGAAATGGACCGATAGGGCCGGAGCATGGGGCGTCGGCCCAAGCGCGCCCACATTGTCACTTCATCACTCACCACCTCCATTTTTTTTTTAAATCCCGATTTCTCTATTTTACCCCCGTTCGCCCCCCCAGAGTTTTATTTTAGAGCCACTGATGATGATGATGATGATGACGTCTGTAGGACATGGACCTATGAAGAAATGTCTGGCCTCTGGGTTTTTTTTGGGGGGGGGCGGGTTTGTTCTGTTACATCTTTAATTGAACCGGGAGGCCGAGCTGCAGCCGTGAGTTAGAACGCGGAACGCCGCAGAACCCGGCTGCGTTTGATCTGTTTTCTGTCTTGACGCCGTCTCCTCTGCCCAGCGTCCACGGGGACGCGGTCCCCTGTGGGTGGGCAGACATCCTCATGTGGGTGCCCTGAGGTCAGAGGTCGCCTAGGCGGGGCGTTTAATTTCGCAGTAAGTATTCATGTCGAAGTTCTACTGGATCCCAGCCGTGATTGGACGAGGGACTCGTTGGTGTGCGAGGTCACTCCGCTGATGGCCTCCGTTGTAAAAGCTGCCGCGTTGTGTTGCATTCTGGGAAGGCGACTGTGTTATTTTGAAAATTGTGTATAACGCTGCGATTGTTCATGCAGCAGCGGTCAGAATCATTCTCTCTCTTTTCTTTTCCCCTCATGGTTCCATGTCTGGTTTGACAGATGAACAGATTTTATTGTTGTATTTTGTTCTGCGTCGTTCATGTCAGGCAGTGAAATAAAATGATGTGGAAAAAAACTCCGGATCTAGAACTTTATTATCGTGCACCACAGCGAGCACATGAACAGCCCCAGGGTTACAGAAATGTTCCGGAATGTTCCGGAGCGTCAGGCAGCATGGTTGCGGTCATGAGAGGCGCATTACCGCGGACACATGACCCTGAAATCGAATCACGACCACACAACATGAACACAGACGTGGGCGGAGCCTTCAGCAGCAGTCGGCGGCCCTTCTCCTGGACTTCACGTGTTCACCGTCCGAGGTGCTGGTGATCCCTGCAGGAGAAAATCTTCCAGTAATCAGTAGCCGGCCTGTTTCCATGACAACCACCACCACCTTCAACGCCGAGAACGTACTGATGATGTCCCCCGCGCGCCGCGAGCCGCTCCTCTCCAGCTCGGCCAGAACGTTCGCCTCGAAGGTGAGCGACGCCACGCGGGCGAAGAGCTCCCTCACGCCCTCACCTGGACGGGCAGAGAGACACGTTTACGAAACGGGCGGGGCCCGGCTGCCAACCCTGCCCCGCCCACACGCACCTGAGAGGGCCGACACCGCCCAGTACTCCGCCCGGATCTCCCCCGACAGCCGGATGGCGTCGTGCTCCATCTGTGCCAGCAGCGAGGGCGACTGCGGCAGGAGAGCTGAAGGTTAACGGGGTTTCGGCACAGGATGATGGGACGTGATGTTGGACTCACGCTCAGGTCCTTCTTGGCCCCGACCAGGAAGAGCAGGATGCTGGACGGGTCGTTTTCTTCCATGGATTCTTCCAACCACTGCCTGGAAATGAAGAAATTCATTCATCCATCCAACCTCCATCCAGTCATTTTCATGTGATGAGTGTACCGTACCGGGCGTGGTCCAGAGACGCCGTGTTGCTCAGGTCAAACACCACTATAATGGCTGGAGATAAAAAGTGTGTGAGCAGGCGTGGTGGGGCTGGAGAGGAGCGAGACGACCAGATGTTCCTCGTACCTTGTGCTCCTCTGTAGTAGGTGGAGGCGATGCACTTAAACCTCTCCTGACCCGCGGTGTCCCACCTGGGAGGGAGGAGTCACACAGTCACATGCTGGTCATCATACGGGTCGATGTTCAGGTTCTTCAAAAAGCACAGAACTCACAACTGGAGACTGAAAGGAACCCCCAGCACCTCAAACCGCTCCATCTCAAAGTCCACACCGATGGTGGCCTTGTAGTTCCGCACAAAACTGTCCCTGCAGAACCTGGAGGAACAAATACATCGGCATCATCATCGTCATACAGCAGTTTAGATCAAGAAGGTTCCATCACCGATTAATCAGACTGGTCTTTCCAGCAGCAACGTCCCCAACAACGATGACCTTGGCGAAGGAGAACCTGCAGACGGAAGAATGAATCACATTTACTCATCTTCCAGACCTCCTGTATCTCCGAGGGTCTTCATGTAGTGAACATCTCAGCTCACCCCACCACTCCAGTCCTCTGGGCCGAGCACGCTGTCTTCACCTTGGAATGAAACTCCTCGTTGGTGTGCAGCGCCGCGTCCCTGCTGAAGCACTGATGGGGGACGGAAGACAGGACGTCACGTCTCTTTAACGCTCAACTTGCACTAAATGCACATTCACAACCGATAAAGTGTGTTTTGCCTGAGGGAGCTCGGCAATGGTTCTGTCTTTCTTCAACGGCGGCAACGCACTCATGATGGCAGCGGAATCCTGACCAGAGAAAAAACAGGAAACGTTCACATATTCACTCCCCTCCATCATGTCACTTTGGCTTTTGTCTTCACTTGCCACGCCCTTTTGTCAGCTTTCTTTAAAAATATATTTTATTATGTTATTAATTCATGTGACTAAAATTAGTAGTAAACATTTCACCTTTCTGATTCTAAAAAAGTAAGTTTGAATGTACTCATACTGGTGAAAAGTGTGGAAAGTGTTTTTTTTTTTTATACAGTAGAATTTAATTTCCAGCTACCACAATAAACGTGTTGTGGAATATGAACAAAAAAAGCAACATAACTCACCTTTCTAAATTGCAGGAAAAAAAACGCTTCTCTAATGATCGCCGAAGGTTTAATTCCCGAGTGATTTTCTACAGTTCATGTTGAAAAAGACGAGAGGTTCCATGAGAATGCTGAGAACGTGGTTCGGTTTAGAACGTCCCTTCGGCGGACACTCACATGACTACAGTTCCCATGATGCCGCGTTAGTCTCGCGAGAGTAGCGCCGCGCAGCCTCGCCCGTGGAATATAGCGCCGGAGACCCCGCACCTTCCTCCTTTTCCAACATGGCCCCGAAGGCGAAGAAAGAAGGTCTGTGGACGTTTCAAACATTTTCATACACCTTTGACGTTCGTCCCCGCGGCTGCCGTTATAATATTGCCCAGGAGTGTGTGTAAATGTTCGGGGATGTGAAATAGATCGGTGCATTAGCGAGGTTGTACGTAAACTAGTTTCATCGTGTGGAAGGTGATCTCCGAGCCGCCGTTTCGCCGCCCTCGCTTCAGTAAACGCGTTTAACCGCGTCTTGTTGTGTATTAGTCGGCGTGATCTTGTCGTGATTTACGCTCCGCCTGTCGTTGTGCAGCGGGGTTATTGTCGCTTTTCCTCAGAAGGTGGACGCTCCGCGTTAGCTTAGCTCCGTGTTAGCTTAGCTCCGGCGGGGACCCACGTGTCAATCCGAGTGACGAGGCTTCAGGACACTTTACAATTCACCTGTGACTCTTCCCACCAGCTGTCCCGGCCAAGACTGAGGCCAAGTCCAAGGCCCTGAAGGCCAAGAAGGCCGTTCTCAAAGGCGTCCACAGCCAGAGGAAGAAGAAGATCCGAACCTCCCCGACCTTCCGGCGGCCCAAGACCCTGCGCCTGAGGCGGCAGCCCAAGTACCCCAGGAAGAGCGCCCCTCGCAGGAACAAGTAGGCCGCTTACACTCCGCCGACTCCCATAATCTGCTGATTAAAGGTCCCCGACGTTCATTCTTTTTATTTATATATATATATATATATATATATATATATTGGTGCAAAATTACAGCCACTTTGATCCAGTCCCACAGTGAGGTTTCCCAGGATGCCCCGATTGGTGTCTGTAGCTTTAAATGCTGAAAATAAGTGAGACGTGTCCCCTGTATTTATCCATCACCCTTAGTGAGCAGTGTGTGGGGACTCGAACCGGCGACCTTCTGATTACGGGTCCTAACCCGCTAGGCCACCACTGACCTGACTTGTTTCGGTGTCTGTAGCTTTAAATGAGGATGAGAGCGGGCTTTAGAAGATGAGCAGGCTTTAGGGGAAATGACGTCATCAACAACATTCGCCAACCACAATGTTTGGTGCAGACAGGAAGTCAAGTCGGCGTTTTTACCCCCCAAAAAATAAAACTGGTTCTTCAGAATCTACTATCTGTGTTGAAACGGGGGTATTTTTTCTCTTTGATGCTGACGCTCTCTGAACGGTGAAGCAGAACAACCAAAACACCCATCACCATTTCTAGCAACTGCAGGACAGGCTAGAGGAACTCGTATTAATGTTCAATCATCTCACAGTGTCACATCTTCATGTCTGGGACCTTTAAAGAATTGAATTTGTGATGTGGCCAATCTCATTTTGTAGATGTTCTAATGCTGCTCTGCTCTGATAGGCTGGATCACTACGCCATCATCAAGTTCCCTCTGACCACCGAGTCGGCCATGAAGAAGATCGAGGACAACAACACACTGGTTTTCATTGTGGACGTTAAGGCCAACAAGCACCAGATCAAGCACGCCGTGAAGAAGCTGTATGACATTGACGTGGCCAAGGTCAACACGCTGATCAGGTGTGTTGTCATGGTTACAGTAGCCAGAACTCGAGCTGTTCCTATCAAGTGATGTCAACTTTTTGGAATCTGAGACTTGATGTTTTCAAAGGAACCACTGATGTTCATAGGAAATGCTTGTTAATGTTTGTTTACCCATAATCCTTTGTGTTACTAACCCCTCCCTCTTCTCCCTCAGGCCTGATGGTGAGAAGAAGGCGTACGTCCGCCTGGCGCCAGATTACGATGCATTGGACGTTGCCAACAAGGTAAAGAACCCGGTTCCACAGCCTGTTCTGTAAGCGTTTCTGTGCAGATGATGTAAACACATTAATGTCTGAATATGTGATGCGTTCAAAGGAACCACTGATGCTGAATATATGATGATTATCTTTGTCTTTAACCTGGAGCCACATTAATGATTTCACGGTTTTTCTTTCAGATTGGCATCATCTAAACTTCCGCTGGTGAAATGTACAGAGGAATAAATGTTTGTAAAAATCATGGTGTGTCTGGTGTCTTCTCTGATGGTGCATATTGTAACAGGGATGTAAAATGGTTTAGTGATGAAGCGGAATGTTGCATCTTAACCAGTGGAGTGCCAAAATGAAATATATTTAAAGAATAAGATTAGGACCTTTTTAAAAGGGTTTATTAAAACCTCACCAGTTTAATCTATTTAATGAGTTATTGAAACATAATTAAATGTCGTTTGTTCCATTCAACTCATGAGTTACTTTACTACTATCAGTGTGTCACATTAAAGTGGGCGGGACCAACGCTGATCTAGCTGATCTACTTCCTGTCACATTTTCATCTTCAGCGTCCGACGATGTCACTTACCAGCTCTGCTTTGAAGTGACCCGTGAATGGCGCAGAGGACACGTCAGAGCAAACCAATCAGGCTGATAAGTTACTTGGATGGGTCATATTTATGGGCCAATCGGTGTGCCCAAATGAAATAAATATTTGAAGTAATCAATTTGTTAATATTTCCATTTTTTCATGATTCATCTTGTATTGAATTAATAAATTATTTCCCATTTAATTGATGTGGATCTATTAAATTTTGGTCCTTATGGCCTTCCACACTGTTCTTCTGTCGCCCAGCCTCCTGAGGGCAGTAGAGACCTTAATTTACATTTACAGCATTTACCAGACGCCCTTAGCCAGAGCGACTTACAGTCAGTAGTTACGGGGACAGTCCCCCCCTGGAGACACTCAGGGTTAAGTGTCCTGCTCAGGGACACGATGGTAGTAAGTGGGATTCGAACCCGGGTCTTCTGGTTCATAGGCGAGTGTGTTACACGCTAGGCTACTACCACCTTCAGTGCGGTCTAGAAATTAACTTCTAGAATTTTTAATGCAGGATTTCTTCATTACTGAAGTGAAGTGCTCACTGCTCACTAAGGGTGATTGTTAAATAAGAGGACACGTGTCACCGTGTGCTGCGCTGCAGCGTTTCACAATGACACTCGCGTCACTTTCACCGCCCTGCTGCGGTCCTCAGTCTGATCTCATCAGGTTCTTGGTCCACACAGCTGGTCTCGGTTCCTGTGGAGCATGATGACCTTCGTGATTTTTAATAACGGCTAGATGTTTGTGATAGTGGAGTTGCTATGGTAACATGGCAGGGGAATCCTGATGACATCAGGATGAAAGTTTAGAATGAGTTTCATCAGACTCGGGTCCAAACCGAGCATGCAGGGACATTCACATCTGTGCTGTGGAATGGGGGCACGACCCCTGCTGCACAGATGGACCCCCCGTCCATCTTCATCCATAAATCCAGCAGCTGTGGACTCCGGGGGTGTGAGAAACCGGAAAAGCGACATCTGCTGTCTGTAGAAGGGGATTAACAGGAATCCAGCATCCACGCTCGTCCCAAATAAAGCAGATCTGGTGACGATGACGATGGTTACGTTTCAAACTTTACAAAGTTAAAGTTCCAGCAAGAGCAGGATTCACATCGATAAGGTCAAGGTCACCTGACGTCACAGATGAGCTCCGCCCACATGGACATGCCCCGTGAGGTCTGGTCGTGAAATCATTAAAAATCATCTCGACCAGCGCTGCAGTTCCCCCGTCCGCCGCGGGCGGCAGCAGCGAGCAGAGCCGGGTTCCCGGTTCGCGGTTCCCGGCGGGTGGAAGTTCCGTGTCGGGTGGGTCGTGGTCCCGGTTCTTTATAAGCAGCGATGAGAGGAGCGCGGAGCAGGCGGGGGCTTTGACGGGACTTCGTCTCTTCATGGACCCTCCAGGCCGGGCAGAAGGTCCCGGCGCGGCCGGGATGAAGAGGACCGGGGTCTCCAGGACTTGGATCTCGCTGCTCGGTTCCGTTCTCGTGGTTCTGCAGGTGGCGTCGACCGGCGGGCTGCTGCTCTACCTGAACCAGGCCGTGATGCAGGTATCTCCTCCTCCTCCTCTTACTCTTCATCTAACCGGACTTTACTTCACACACACACACAGGCGCATTTTTATTTTTTATTTCTCTGTTGGAACTGGACCGAATTGGCGAGAATAAAGTAGATGTAGATCAGGTAGAAACCAAAATCCTGCTCATCTTCATCATCCTCATCAACCCGATTTACTGTAAACCAGCTGGAGTGATGAAGATGAAATAAAACCAATAACACACACTCGCACAGGCACTCACACACACAAATACACACTCACAAATACACACTCACACAAAACACACACAAACACGCTCACTCACAAACACAATCAAAACACACATACAACACACTCACACAAACTCACTCACAAGCACACAAACACACACGCTCACTCACACACACTAACACAGACACTGAAGCCACAAAACATGACTCACCTACAAATATTTTTACATTTTAGTCTGAAACAAAAATATTTGTGCCACAAGTATTTTTGAATCTTCTTGTTTTGGTTGGTGTTGGATTTGGAGTGGGAGGGCGGAGCTGAAGGCGGAGCTGAGGGAGGAGACTGATTGATTATGGAAAGGTTGGGCAAGGGAGAAGACTGCAGACTAAAAACAGGTTTTGTACGAGGAGAACGTCATATTCTATTACTAGAACAGCCAAAGCAATGTTCTTAAAGAACAAGGCCCTGAACTCTGGTGAAGATAAAGGTAGAGCTCAGGACAAGGCAGGAAGAGGAGAGGAAGAGTGAAGGTGAAGAAGGAGGGTTGCAGGAGAAGATTCTGCACTAATTAGAAGGTCATCAGTGGGCGTGGCCTGTGGACTCACCGGTCTTGTGCCCTGTGTTGACAGGTGAGGACTCAGACAGTGACAGAGGAGATGCGCTGTCTGGGTCTCCTGAACGCCCTGGAGAGAGACCAGGAGCTGCCTGATGCTCTTGTGCACATCTTTGGAGAACCTTGCATCAAACTGGCCGAGGGGATCAAGGCGTACATCACCAAGGTGCGTCACATGACCACAGTTTAAAGAACGTCAAGGGTCTGTCAAGGGTCCGTGACCTTCTAACCTTTGTACAACATGTTGGTGACATCACCAGGAGTCACAGTTTCAAGGCTGAATTTGAAGGAATGTTTTGAAATGGAAGTCTTTGAATGCAGGTTTGAATTGACATAGGGCTTAGATATCCCCACACATCACCAGATATCATCACAGATCCCCACACATCACCAGATATCATCACAGATCCCCACACATCACCAGATATCATCACAGATCCCCAGATATCATCACAGATCCCCACACATCACCAGATATCATCACAGATCCCCACACATCACCAGATATCATCACAGATCCCCACAGATCACCAGATATCATCACAGATCCCCACACATCACCAGATATCATCACAGATCCCCACAGATCACCAGATATCATCACAGATCCCCACACATCACCAGATATCATCACAGATCCCCAGATATCATCACAGATCCCCACACATCACCAGATATCATCACAGATCCCCACACATCACCAGATATCATCACAGATCCCCACACATCACCAGATATCATCACAGATCCCCACACATCACCAGATATCATCACCGATCCCCACACATCACCAGATATCATCACCGATCCCCACACATCACCAGATATCATCACAGATCCCACAGATCACCAGATATCATCACCGATCCCCACAGATCACCAGATATCATCACAGATCCCCACAGATCACCAGATATCATCACAGATCCCCACAGATCACCAGATATCATCACAGATCCCCACACATCACCAGATATCATCACAGATCCCCAGATATCATCACAGATCCCCACACATCACCAGATATCATCACAGATCCCCACACATCACCAGATATCATCACAGATCCCCACACATCACCAGATATCATCACAGATCCCCACACATCACCAGATATCATCACCGATCCCCACACATCACCAGATATCATCACCGATCCCCACACATCACCAGATATCATCACAGATCCCCACAGATCACCAGATATCATCACCGATCCCCACAGATCACCAGATATCATCACAGATCCCCACAGATCACCAGATATCATCACAGATCCCCACACAACACCAGAGTGGCCTAGTGGTTAAGGAAGCGGCCCCGTAATCAGAAGGTTGCCGGTTGGAATCCCGATCTGCCGAGGTGCCACCGAGGTGCCACTGAGCAAAGCACCGTCCCCACACACTGCTCCCCGGGTGCCTGTCATGGCTGCCCACTGCTCACTCAGGGTGATGGTTAAATGCAGAGGACACATTTCACTGTGTGCACCGTGGGCTGTGCTGCTGTGTATCACATGTGACAATCACTTCACACTTTACACTTATATAATCACAGATCCCCACAGATCACCAGATATCATCATAGATCCCCACAGATCACCACACATCGATGCTGCTGGGATCTGACTGGTGCTTCCTGGGCCGCCGCCATTATGGCTCCAGGGCTGGAACTGTTCCAGTCGCCAGAACAAAAGCTGTTAGTCATTAATTCCGAAGACACGGATTCCCACGCACATCTGGACGCTCGAGGGGCTGCAGAACGAGAACACAAAGACACGGGGGGGCGGGTTCCTGGTCTGAAATATAAAAACATAAATATAAAAGTCCAAACATGATTTATTTTTGGTTCTGATCTGCGTTCTGCTGCTTTTCTGTTGATTTAAGATGTTTCTCCAGATTCCTCCTGAATCTGATCCCACTGCTTTTGTTCTGCAGTGTTCCAGCCTCAGGACGGGTTAAGCGTTCTTCAGTCCCGTCCTTTTGAAACTCGGCACCTTTATTAAGGGTCTGGCTGTGGGGCGGGCGTGGCGGGGCGGGGCAGCTCGGGTCACTTCATGGATCCATTTCCAGCTGAAGGCACTTTTGATTCTGTTTCAGGTGACTGAGAACATCCTCTCCAAACACAGCATTCCAGGTAACACAACTCCATAAAGCCGGCAGGTCCACAAGTTCAACTCTCTTCAGAAGACTCACAGCAGGTTCCTGTTCTGTTCTCCTTCACCTCCAGAACCCAGGGAACAGCCCAGAATGACGTTCCTGTCTACGCCAGGTCAGAGGGCATCTGCGCACCTGACGCTGCGAGACACGGGACTGCAGGGTGTGTTTTGACCCAGTACACACACACCTACACGTTCTGGTATTCTTCATACGGAACGTCTGTCCTCCGTCCCCAGACCCCGCCTCCCAGGTGCCCCAGCCGGACCTGCACCAGTCCTGCCGTCACCCCGTCGTCTCCTGGGGCAACCACAGCTTCGGCTCGCACCTCCGCAACCTGACCCTGTCCAACGGGCGCCTGCGCGTCCCGCGTCCCGGGCGCTACTACCTGTACGCCCAGGTGTACTTCCGGGACCCGCGGGACGCCGCGTCCTCCAGCCACCAGGTGGTGCAGTGCGTCTACAAGAAGACCGCGTACGCCCGGCCCATCCAGCTGCTGAAGGGCGTGGGCACCAAGTGCTGGGCGCCGGAGAGCGAACACGCCCTGCACTCCATCTACCAGGGCGGCCTGTTCGAGCTGCGCGCCGGGGACGAGATCTTCGTCTCGGTGTCCACGCCCGCTGCCGTCCACGCCGAGGACTCGTCCAGCTACTTCGGCCTGTTCCGCTTCGACCTGTGAGTCAACAAAAGGCCACCTGACCTCCGGTCATGTGACTCCCAGTAGGGGGCGGCCCTGCAATCAGAACGCTGCAGGACGGGCTCTGCAGTGCATGCTGGGAAGGACATTCCAGAATCCCACCATCCTGCAGGAAGTGGGCGGAGCGACCTTGTAATTAAAATAAATATCCTCCTCTGTTTGTATTTGTGTCTGGCAGGTGGTCACCAGCGGAACCGCTGACGTTCCATGGGGAACCGCGCGGGGGAATTCTCTCAAGATTATACTATCAGCTGTGGGTTCTAGAGCAGACAAACACACACACACACACACGGGCCCAGAAAGGGAATAAATTACTTTATGTTACATTCTTACACGAGAAGACAGGCATGAAGGTCATGTATTAATAAACCGCACGTGCCGTGATGTGAAATGCGCGCTAAATAGTGCAACTCGAGGTTCATGAGGTTCTACGAACGTGGTGTGTGGACCTGAACGGAGCCACGAAAACATGACATACAATTAATGCTGAACATAATTACATAAGTGCCAAAAAAAACCAAAAAGACTGTAAATCCGCTGCTACACCATGAATTAAAAGATGATTATTGATGATTATTGATGATCAGGTGACGGTTCCTGTCTGGTTTTGTATTAAATCTGAATGTTAAATATGAACGTACGCATAGATATCTTGATTATATCTTGAATTTGTAAACTCATGCAGTCTGGGACGCTGGACACGTTCAGTGCTTTGAAGTCTGTGGTGAAATGACCCCTGACCTCTGACCCCAGCCAGTTCCTGGCTCCATCGCCTGGTGCTGAAGCTCAGATGGTCAGACACTCCCACGGCCGAAGCAGCGCGGACCCGTCGACAAGGTCCAGAGGGGCATCTTCACCATCCTCATCATCATCGTCACAGTGTGAGTGGACCGGCCCGAAGCCGCTGGTATGAATGCAGCGCCGTCCAGCTGGTGGTGGCGGGCGTGGCCGCCGGGCCTCAGTTGAAGAGGATGGAGTCTGGGTCACGGTTGGCGATCTGCGCCATGTGCTTCAGGATGTCCTTCTTGGTGATGATGCCCAGCAGACGCCTGGAAAGGGAAACAGAGTGGAACAGGTGAGGCGAGGGAACGGGCGTGGCCTCCAAACAGGAAGCGCAGTCGGGGGCGAGGCGCTCACCCGTTATGGGTGACCAGGCACTGGCGCAGGCCCAGCTTGCGGAAGATGTCCACCACGATGTCCATGGCCGTGTGGTCGGTGACGGTGAAGGGGCTGAGGTCCATGATCCCGCGCAGCTTCAGGGGGGCGGGGCTACTGGCCGGCTGAGGGGGCGTGTACTCGGCGAAGAAGATCCGGGAGCTGCTAACCACGCCGTCCTGTCTCTTCCGGGCATTTTCTACAACCAACGCCGAACAATGACGCTTCTCCCCACGTGAGAAGAAGACCTTTTAATCATCTAGAAGCGGCCTCACCGATGGAGATGATGAGGTCCCTGCGCAGCACGAAGCCCATGAGCCGCTGGGACTCGTGGGACACGACCACGGGGAAGCCGCTGTAGGTGGTGTCGGCGATCAGCCCCTCCACGTCCTCCACCGTCATCCCGTCCCGCGTCAGCACGGACAGCGGCGGGTCGCCGCGGCGCGGCCGCATCACGTCCATCGCCAGCGTCTTGTGGCTGAACTCCTCCTTGGGCTCCAGGAAGGGGTACCCGTTGAGGCGGATGTGCGCCTCGTAGATGCCCTCGCGGCCCATGGCGTCCGCCACCCACTTGCTGGTCATGGTGGCGGCCATCAGCGGCACGATGTACTCCAGGCCGCCGGTCAGCTCGAACATGATGACCACCAGGGACACGGTCATGCGCGTCACGCCACCTGCGGGGACACACAAGCCGGCTCAGGCGGGGCGGGTCGGCCGGCCGGAGGGAGGGTCACGTGACGTACCCAGACACGCCGCCGCGCCCACCATGGCGTAGAGCCCCGGGGTGATGCAGTCCGCGCCCGGCGAGCACCAGCCCCGGAAGATCACCCAGTCGTGGTGGTAGTACGCCAGCTGCTCCACGGCCACGCCCAGCAGCCGCCCGGCGATGGCGCCCACCGCCATGCTGGGGATGAAGAGTCCGGAGGGCACCTGTCCAGGGAACAGGGGTTAGGGGAGAGCGGCGAGGGCGCGGCGCGGTGAGGGCGTGGTCAAGGGCGCGGTGCGGCGCGGTCGTGGTCGAGGCGAGGGCGCGGTCGAGGGCGCGGTCGAGGGCGCCCACCGCCATGCTGGGGATGAAGAGGCCGGAGGGCACCTGTCCAGGGAACAGGGGTTAGGGGAGCGCGGGCGTGGCGAGGGCGCGGCGCGGGCGCGGTCGAGGGCGCCCACCGCCATGCTGGGGATGAGGAGGCCGGAGGGCACCTGTCCAGGGAACAGGGGTAAGGGGAGCGCGGGCGTGGCGAGGGCGCGGTCGAGGGCGCCCACCGCCATGCTGGGGATGAAGAGTCCGGAGGGCACCTGTCCAGGGAACAGGGGTTAGGGCAGAGCGGCGAGGGTGCAGCGCGGGTGCGGTGAGGGCGTGGTCGAGGGCGCGGCGCGGTCGAGGGTGCCCACCGCCATGCTGGGGATGAAGAGTCCGGAGGGCACCTGTCCAGGGAACAGGGGTTAGGGGAGCGCGGGCGTGGCGAGGGCGCGGCGAGGGCGCGGTGCAGTCGAGGGCGCCCACCGCCATGCTGGGGATGAGGAGGCCGGAGGGCACCTGTCCAGGGAACAGGGGTTAGGGGAGAGCGGCGAGGGCGCGGCGCGGGCGCGGTGAGGGCGTGGTCAAGGGCGTGGTCAAGGGCGCGGTGCGGCGCGGTCGTGGTCGAGGCGAGGGCGCGGTCGAGGGCGCGGTCGAGGGCGCCCACCGCCATGCTGGGGATGAAGAGGCCGGAGGGCACCTGTCCAGGGAACAGGGGTTAGGGGAGCGCGGGCGTGGCGAGGGCGCGGCGCGGGCGTGGCGCGGTCGAGGGCGCCCACCGCCATGCTGGGGATGAGGAGGCCGGAGGGCACCTGTCCAGGGAACAGGGGTTAGGGGAGCGCGGGGCGTGGCGAGGGCGCGGTCGAGGGCGCCCACCGCCATGCTGGGGATGAAGAGTCCGGAGGGCACCTGTCCAGGGAACAGGGGTTAGGGGAGCGCGGGCGTGGCGAGGGCGCGGCGCGGGCGTGGCGCGGTCGAGGGCGCCCACCGCCATGCTGGGGATGAGGAGGCCGGAGGGCACCTGTCCAGGGAACAGGGGTTAGGGGAGCGCGGGCGTGGCGAGGGCGCGGTCGAGGGCGCCCACCGCCATGCTGGGGATGAAGAGTCCGGAGGGCACCTGTCCAGGGAACAGGGGTTAGGGCAGAGCGGGCGAGGGTGCGGCGCGGGTGCGGTGAGGGCGTGGTCGAGGGCGCGGCGCGGTCGAGGGCGCCCACCGCCATGCTGGGGATGAAGAGTCCGGAGGGCACCTGTCCAGGGAACAGGGGTTAGGGGAGCGCGGGCGTGGCGAGGGCGCGGCGAGGGCGCGGTGCAGTCGAGGGCGCCCACCGCCATGCTGGGGATGAGGAGGCCGGAGGGCACCTGTCCAGGGAACAGGGGTTAGGGGGGCGCGGCGAGGGCGCGGTCGAGGGCGCCCACCGCCATGCTGGGGATGAAGAGGCCGGAGGGCACCTGTCCAGGGAACAGGGGTTAGGGGAGCGCGGCGAGGGCGCGGTCGAGGGCGCCCACCGCCATGCTGGGGATGAAGAGGCCGGAGGGCACCTGTCCAGGGAACAGGGGTTAGGGGAGCGCGGGCGTGGCGAGGGCGCGGCGAGGGCGCGGGCGCGGTCGAGGGCGCCCACCGCCATGCTGGGGATGAGGAGGCCGGAGGGCACCTGTCCAGGGAACAGGGGTTAGGGGAGCGCGGGCGTGGCGAGGGCGCGGTCGAGGGCGCCCACCGCCATGCTGGGGATGAAGAGTCCGGAGGGCACCTGTCCAGGGAACAGGGGTTAGGGGAGAGCGGCGAGGGCGCGGCGCGGGCGCGGTGAGGGCGTGGTCGAGGGCGCGGCAAGGGCGCCCACCGCCATGCTGGGGATGAAGAGGCCGGAGGGCACCTGTCCAGGGAACAGGGGTTAGGGGAGCACGGTGCGGGCGCGGCGAGGGCGCGGCCGCCTACCTTCATGCCGAACGTCACCACGGTGACGAGCACCTTGAAGAGCAGGGCGAGCGCCAGCTGCCACATGGCGCTGTAGACCTCGGCGCCGGCGGGCCGGTCGGGCAGGGCGTTGCCGCCGCTCTTCGGCTCGCTGCCGTTGGCGTAGGTGCACAGCTGGGACGCGTCCAGCAGGCCGCAGTCGTTGAAGAGCTCGGAGATCAGCTCGCTGGTGCTCATGCGCGTGTAGCCGTTGGGGAACGCCAGCACGGCCGTCGCCGCGGTGACCACCAGCACCTCCAGCACCGGGTAGTGGCCGAGGCGGGTGCTCTTCCGCCGCCGGCACCAGGCTATGTTGGCGCGGATGAAGAACGCCCCCCAGGCGCCGCCGAAGATGCCCAGCAGCACGAAGGGCAGCAGCTCCAGGAGGTGCCAGGGCGTGTGGAACTCCACGTAGAACAGCACCAGCCGGCTGTTGCCGAACGGGTTGATGGAGCGCAGCGTGAACGCCGCCACCAGCGCGGCGAAGAAGGAGCGCCACAGCGTCTTGAGCGGGAAATAATAACTCACCTGCGGAGGAAGCAGAACGAACCGGAACCGCGTGTTGGTCCACCACGCTCTACTAGATACGGAACATTACAGTCGATTTACCTCCTCCAGGCTGAATAAAACTCCACCGATTGGTGCGCCGAAGGCCACAGACACGCCCACAGCAGCCGCTGCAGACAAGACCTGGCGGAGACACTCACAACGGTGACGTTCTCATCTCACACACACAGGACAACACGTCCACCAGCGGTGGCGCCTCACCTCTCTCCTCTTGGCCTCGTTCTTGCGGTACTTTGTAAACAGGTGACAGAGGATGTTGCCACAGCAACAGGCCACGTGCACCAGCGGGCCCTCCTTCCCCAGGCTGAGGCCGGAGGACACGGCCAGCACCAGCGTGATGGTCTTAATGATCAGGGTCCATTTACCCAGGTAGCCTCTGATGATGAAGCCGCTGAGGATGGTCTTTATCTGCAGGGAACCCCAGCAGAACACACAGGCCACGCCCATTTACACTCATTTACATTTACAGCGTTCACCAGACAATCAGTATTTACAGGGACAGTCCCCCCCTGGAGACACTCAGGGTTACGTGTCCTGCTCAGGGACACGATGGTAGTAAGTGGGGTTTGAACCTGGGTCTTCTGGTCCATAGGCGAGTGTGTTACCCGCTAGGCTACTACCACCCTAGTACCCGACCACGCCCAGCTGACGTACACTCAAAAGAACTGCAGAACTGTATTACATGTGATGTGGTGGAGAACATCATGTAGCTGTTGGGTGGGGCGTTCTACAGACCGCAGCGGAACAAAGTCTGCTGTTTCCAGCATAAATAATAAATAGAGGCATTTCTAAACATGACAAGAGGCCTGAGATTCCTGGACTTCTGGCTGATCTAGAACCACCAGGTGACACGTCAAGGTCTTCACCTCCGGGATCCCCGAGCCGCAGGCGTAGGGAGCGAAGGCCCGGACCAGGGACACGGCGAGGAACGCGAAGAGCAGAGCCCAGCTGACGTACAGCAGGTAGTTCATGATGTAGGCGAACGGGCCCTGCAGAACACAAGCACACGCACAATCTCAGACGGAACCGCATTTCTACACGATCGCAAAGGTGGGCCTCAGAGGGAACCGCATTTCTACACGATCGCAATGTGGAACTTAGACGGAACCGCATTTCTACAAGATCGCAAAGGTGGACCTCAGAGGGAACCGCATTTCTACACGATCGCAACGTGGAACTTAGACGGAACCGCATTTCTACACGATCGCAACGTGGAACTTAGACGGAACCGCATTTCTACACGATCGCAAAGGTGGGCCTCAGAGGGAACCGCATTTCTACACGATCGCATCGTGGAACTCAGACGGAACCGCATTTCTACACGATCGCAACGTGGATGTCGGACGGAACCGCATTTCTACACGATCGCATCGTGGAACTCAGACGGAACCGCATTTCTACACAATCGCAACGTGGAACTCAGACGGAACCGCATTTCTACACGATCGCAAAGGTGGAACTCAGACAGAACCGCATTTCTACACGATCGCAAAGGTGGGCCTCAGAGGGAACCGCATTTCTACACGATCGCAATGTGGAACTTAGACGGAACCGCATTTCTACAAGATCGCAAAGGTGGACCTCAGAGGGAACCGCATTTCTACACGATCGCAATGTGGAACTAGACGGAACCGCATTTCTACACGATCGCAACGTGGAACTCAGACGGAACCGCATTTCTACACGATCGCAAAGGTGGACCTCAGAGGGAACCGCATTTCTACACGATCGCAAAGGTGGACCTCAGAGGGAACCGCATTTCTACACGATCGCAAAGGTGGAACTCAGACGGAACCGCATTTCTACACGATCGCAACGTGGAACTTAGACGGAACCGCATTTCTACACGATCGCAACGTGGAACTTAGACGGAACCGCATTTCTACACGATCGCAACGTGGAACTTAGACGGAACCGCATTTCTACACGATCGCAAAGGTGGGCCTCAGAGGGAACCGCATTTCTACACGATCGCATCGTGGAACTCAGACGGAACCGCATTTCTACACGATCGCAACGTGGATGTCGGACGGAACCGCATTTCTACACGATCGCATCGTGGAACTCAGACGGAACCGCATTTCTACACAATCGCAACGTGGAACTCAGACGGAACCGCATTTCTACACGATCGCAAAGGTGGAACTCAGACAGAACCGCATTTCTACACGATCGCAAAGGTGGGCCTCAGAGGGAACCGCATTTCTACACGATCGCAATGTGGAACTTAGACGGAACCGCATTTCTACAAGATCGCAAAGGTGGACCTCAGAGGGAACCGCATTTCTACACGATCGCAATGTGGAACTAGACGGAACCGCATTTCTACACGATCGCAACGTGGAACTCAGACGGAACCGCATTTCTACACGATCGCAAAGGTGGACCTCAGAGGGAACCGCATTTCTACACGATCGCAAAGGTGGAACTCAGACGGAACCGCATTTCTACACGATCGCAACGTGGATGTCGGACGGAACCGCATTTCTACACGATCGCATCGTGGAACTCAGACGGAACCGCATTTCTACACAATCGCAACGTGGAACTCAGACGGAACCGCATTTCTACACGATCGCAAAGGTGGGCCTCAGAGGGAACCGCATTTCTACACGATCGCAATGTGGAACTTAGACGGAACCGCATTTCTACAAGATCGCAAAGGTGGACCTCAGAGGGAACCGCATTTCTACACGATCGCAACGTGGAACTAGACGGAACCGCATTTCTACACGATCGCAACGTGGAACTCAGACGGAACCGCATTTCTACACGATCGCAAAGGTGGACCTCAGAGGGAACCGCATTTCTACACGATCGCAAAGGTGGACCTCAGAGGGAACCGCATTTCTACACGATCGCAAAGGTGGAACTCAGACGGAACCGCATTTCTACACGATCGCAACGTGGAACTTAGACGGAACCGCATTTCTACACGATCGCAACGTGGAACTTAGACGGAACCGCATTTCTACACGATCGCAACGTGGAACTTAGACGGAACCGCATTTCTACACAATCGCAACGTGGAACTTAGACGGAACCGCATTTCTACACGATCACAAAGGTGGACCTCAGAGGGAACCGCATTTCTACACGATCGCAACGTGAAACTTAGACGGAACCGCATTTCTACACGATCGCAAAGGTGGACCTCAGAGGGAACCGCATTTCTACACGATCGCATCGTGGAACTCAGACGGAACCGCATTTCTACACGATCGCATCATTGGACCTCAGACGGAACCGCCTTTCTGCACAATCACATCACTGGACCTCAGGTGGAACCGCACTTCTACAAAGTCACCCCGACAAACCTCAAACGGAACCGCCTTTCTGCACGATCACATCGCTGGACCTCAGGTGGACCTCAGACGGAACCACACTTCTACAAGATCACCCCGACGAACCTCAGACGGAACGGCCTTTCTGCACGATCACATCATTTGTACACAATCACATCAGAGGTTTGTAGACGCGACCTCTCACCTCTGACTGACCGATGATGAGCTCCGCCCAGCTCTTCCACTGCGGGCACTTGTCTCGCTCCTGGAAGGTGGTCTCGTTAGAGCTCCAGCAACAGTGTTCATGGTTGAACCAGAAGCCATTGAGACAGACGCCCTCCTTCAGGTCTGTCATCCAGTGAGCCGAGATGTCGATGCCTCCAGCGAGGGCGCCTGGACACCAACAAATCCAACACATAACACTTCTAACACCTTTAGAACCCAGAGGAACAAGCTGGTCATCTGCTGAACGTCTCAGAAACGTGGAACCTTCCTCCGTGAGCTAGATTGACAGATAGTCGATAGTAGAATCAGACGGACGGACCTGACATGAGGCCGATGAGCAGCATGAGCAGCCAGCCGGAGAAGGCGTCGCTGATGCCCTTCACCAGCGCCCACGTGGACTCCTTACTCTTGGTGGCGATCTGCAGTATTTTCCAAGAGAGAAGAACATTACAGCAGATACAGCATTACGGCTGGAATTTAATAAAAAGCAGCCACGCTTTACCTCGCGGGTGACGGTCGCGGTCCTTGGACTTCTCGCGCACCCAGTCGATGGTGTTGAAGTCTTCGTAGGTGCCCACCCCTGGTACCGGCTCCTCCAGAAGGTCCATCAGCTTTGGCAGGCCGTTTAGCCCCTCCCACTCTGCACAGGCCAGAAGAAGAAGGCACCATCGTCATCCTCTGCGACCACTCGTGAAGCGAGTGGAAAGTAAGATCTGAAGGTCGTGCACCCCCATAATCCCGCTCCAGGGGCGGCACGTCGTCCGTGCTGGACAAGTCCACCGTGGGACCGGAGACCTCCACCATGTCCTCGTCACTGGTGCCACTCTGCAGGCTGCTGAAGCTCTCGCCGCAGTAGCCGGAGTTTTCCATCCTGCCCGGATAAAACAGCCATTACATCCGCACACCAACATGGAGCGACGTACTTTATCCTCCATCCGGGTATTACAGTATATATAATATATTACAGGCGATTACAGTATATATAATATATATCAGGCGATTACTGTATATTTCATATATTACAGGCGTTTACTGTATATTTCATATATATCAGGCGATTACTGTATATTTCATATATTACAGGCGATTACTGTATATATAATATATTACACGAGTTGAATAAATGAACGCCTTTTACCTAAAGGTCGGGGAGAGAAACTCTGATCCGACGTCCGGCCATTTGCGCTGCGACCAGACGTGACGAGCCGAGCCCAGATCATCTGTAAACAGATCGGCTCGGTGCTCGATTAAATGCTCGGCGTGGTTCAGTGCGGGCGACACAGCGCCACCTGCCGGCCGCTGGGTACCAAAAACCAAATGTTGTTTATAATCGCTGCCCGCAGTCATGAACATTCGTTTAAATGGATTCATTTGTTTAACGTTGCAGAGCAGGTCTTTCCAGAGTCTAACGTGACTTCCGTTTGAGACGTGAGTGGGAAAACATTGAAAAAGCAGGTTGGTTCTGAATTATGACTCTAATGTAATTTACAGATCAGGTTCTAGTGAACTAGTGATTACTATGATGGACATTTTGAAGCACTTATATATGTCACTCTGGATAAGAGCGTCTGCCAAATGTTGTCAATGAAATAAATAGATATGAGATAATATGTAAATTAGCTTAATAAAGAGGTGATTAGAGGACCTGGTGGGAACGTGGACTGTTCCAGCACAATAGCTGGTCCCAGTAAGCAGTCACAACCAGAGCCAAGAGCAAACAGACACAATAAGTCCCAGCAAAGGTCGCAGAGAGACGGCGAGACCTTGACCGCTTCTGAAGAGTTTGGCACGAGCTGAAGTGATGAAAGTCTCTGTGTGATGTAATGACATGTTCTACTGAACCTGTGACCCCAACAAAAAGCTACAGAGCCCCAGCACAAGCAGCAGAACGTCCATCTGTGTGGAACATGTCTCTCCTGGGTTTATTCGACTGCTTCAGTAGAAGGAGCCCATCTGGCTGGACCCTAACTGCACCAGGACCAAGTACATTTACATTTACAGCATTTACCAGACGCCCTTATCCAGTCAGTAGTTACAGGGACAGTCCCCCCCTGGAGACACTCAGGGTTAAGTGTCCTGCTCAGGGACACGATGGTAGTAAGTGGGGTTTGAACCTGGGTCTTCTGGTTTATAGGCGAGTGTGTTACCCGCCAGGCTACGACCACCCAGTCTTTTATAAACGTGCTGATGTTGACTGAAGCTCGGGACTCGGGACTCGCTGCTGGTAAAGATGGACCTGAAGAACTGATCTTTAATCTTTGCTTTGTGTGCCACTACTGATGCTGTGTGTGTGTGTGTGTGTGTGTGTGTGTGTGTGTGTACACTGACAGCCACAGTAGCCCATCCAGAAATACCGCCACACTCTCACAGTGCAACACACACATCTATCTTTACACTCACCAGAGGAAAAGATTTTAATAAAATGCAGTTTTATTGATAAAACATTAATAATCAGGTACATTCATTCCAACATCCCAGTAAATGAAGAAGAAAGGGGGAAATGGAGACTCACATGAGAACGAAAACTGGGACAAAGGACACGTGAACCCAGAAGGGACGGGTGACGAGAAGGCAAATGTAGCCAGGGGTCAAAGGTCACTTTTGCCCTCTAGTGGTCAGACATCTACTTTCTTCACCCTTCAAAGCTTCTGGGCCCATTTTATTCTTCATAATTTCATTTGAATAATATATTGAATGTAACATGGCGTACATGCATCTGGTCAAACGGCAGAGCCAGAACCCACATCCAGATCTCACGACCTGACCAGACGTCTGGTGCTTCACTCAGCTGCTGGTGCCAGGATCCCGACAAGGTCCTCACAAACACACAACTTTCTGTCTCTCAAACCAACTATCAAGCAAGCGAACCGAGTCCACCTCACCTTCCCATGATGCTCTTGTCAGCCATACCCGGCTGTTTGTTCTGCTTTAGGGACGAGAACATCATGTCCTGACATCGAAGGGCAGCAGACAGTTGGCGCTCATCATAACCTTCGGATTCATGAGATGAAAGAACTTTCTCTATTGATGATTATGACATCTCCTCTCTGTCTTGATGTGAGCTGTGATGAATATGAATGGTTAATAAGCAGCCAGGTGCAGGGTGAGGTTATGGACCAGGCTGGTCTCAGTTCAAGTTCTGCTGGAACATCACCGCCGCGCTGCTCTCCTGCCTTCGCCGCTCTGAACTCTGAATGTTTGACCAACACGTGTTGCACCAGGACCTTGACTCTGGAGAGCTGTGGGGAGGGGCTGGGAACCATAAAAGGAGAAGGCAGCAGCGCTCTGAGGATCCTGAACGTTCTCTGGGCTACAGGATGGAGAAGGTGGGAACGTGGCTCCTGGTGACGCTTCTGCTCCTCCAGCAGGTAAAGAGTAAAAATCCCGTTTGGTGGATGTGGGTTCCCGTTGTGCGTTCCTCAGAGGTGGGTTCCTGGTGGGTTCCCATGTGTGTGGTGTGATGATGTAGCTACGGACCCACAAACTTCGCAAACTAGCCTAATACTATTAGAACGGAGCAGCTAACCGGCCAGCTTCCGTCGCGGGAATCGTAGGAACAGAATATTTACACAACTCTGCTGATGCTGCACTATTTACACAGTAGTTGCACAATTAAACACACAACTGGTGGGCCGAGAAATGAATCCAGTCCTAGCCTGTGTTGGCGAGCTGATGAGGTGAGTGAGCGCAGAGACGGGACATTCCGGAAACGATGATTTATTTAAACAATAAAGAAACACGGCGCGATGGCCGAAAAACGGGAAATAACGGGGAGAACAAAAACTAGCCCGCAGGCGAACAGTTGCGAGGAAAATGACGCCGATCGGCGGCCGTGTGGCCCCAGGTGACGTCTCCAGCTGACGCCCATCCTGACACGTGGACTCTGTTCCAGGTGCTCGGTGCTCCCGAGTCGCCGGGGGGACAGCAGCTCCGGCGCCAGGCGAGGATGACGCCGCTGTGGAGGATTCTGGGAAGCAAGCCGAAAGGAGCGCACTGCAAGAGTCACTACGAGTGCATCTCGCTGCTCTGCAGGTCAGGAGCGGCGACGGCGGCGGCTTCGCGCTTCTGGCCATGCGGACGCGTGTAATCGAGTCCTTTCCGCCCCTGCAGGAACTCGCGCTGCTCGACTGACCAGGCGGTGACCTCCCGCTGACCCCCACCGAGCCGGACCCAGAGAAACCAGCACTTTAAACCACAACTAATGTAGCAAATCCAGACCTCTTCCATGTAGGGACCACGAGAACGTACTGTACGCCGCCAAAATACAACACAGGCGCTTTTTTACTTGAAATATTTAAAGTCAGGACGGCCCACAAATGAAATCCTGTTGGTTTTTGTTATCTGAGGTACTGTAATATTTACTGTTCTGCTTTTCTGTGATGTACTGTGTCAGGTTGTCGCTGTAAAATGTAGTCCTAGTTATAAGACTCTGTACAGGGTGGGCCATTTATATGGATCCACCTTAATAAAATGGGAATGGTTGGTGATATTAATGTCCTGTTTGTGGCACATTAGTATATGTGAGGGGGCAAACTTTTTAAGATGGGTGGTGGCCATAGTGGCCATTTTGAAGTTGGCCATCTTGGATCCAACTTTTGGAAGGAAGAGGGTCATGTGACACATCAAATTTATTGGTAAATTCACAAGAAAAACAACGGTGTGCGTGGTTTTAACGTAACTTTATTCTTTCGTGGGTTATTTACAAGTTTCTGACCACTTATAAAATGTGTTCAATGTCACCAGCCATTCCCATTTTATTCAGGTGTATCCATATAAATGGCCCACCCTGTAGAATCTGTAGAACCAAGTGTACTGTAAGAGGCGTGGTCAGCCTCGCCTTCATGTGCTGAAGCTGGGAGCTTCAAGAAATAAAGAGTTTTTAACCATTTCTAACGTGTGAAAGTCTGCATGTGATCTGTACAAATTCAACACTGAATTCAGCATCAACACTACTTTCAGAGTACTGAATTCAGAATACTGCTTCGCTCTTTCACTATTTACCATGGATGTCGGTAGTGAATTTATCGATTACTTCTTGCACATCAGCATCAGTGGTGGCCTAGTGGTTAAGGAAGCGGACTCGTAATCAGAAGGTTGTGGGTTCAAATCCCGAACAGCCAAGATACCACTGAGGTCCCCTTGATGAAGGTCCCATCCCCACACGCTGCTCCCCGGACGCCTGTCATGGTGTCCACTGCTCACCAAGGGTGATAGTTAAACACAGAGGACACGTTTCACCGTGTGCTGTGCTACAATGACGATCATTGTGACGATTTTATAATTTATTACTGACTGTCGTCCCTCTCATGTGTGTGGGTGACAGATGAATTTTGCCGCATTAGCAGTCGCTTGCTTTATCTGAATGAGGATCATTCCCGTCTTCTGAATCGGCGTGACGGCTGGATTCACGGTCAGAGATCTGGATCCTGCTGACCTGTGGCATTTCATCTGAACCATGTAACGGACACCGGCGCCCGGCGCTCCTCTCTGACATTAACACACATCACATGACCATCATCGGAGCGCGGCGCGGTGGTGTGGAGAGGACGGCGGAGAAGTGCAGGAACCATGAGGAGCCGCAGCAACTCCGGCGTCAAGCTGGACAACTACGCACGGACCGTGCAGCAGACCATCCTGCGCCATCAGGTACCGACGGGCTCTGATAAAGCATGAAGAAGAAGGCGGCGTGGTGCAGAGTGTGTGAGTGTGTGTGACCTTCGCAGGACCCGGTGACAGGGCTGCTCCCCAGCAGCCCGGACGTTCCTCACGCCTGGGTACGAGACAACGTCTACAGCGTCCTGTCTGTGTGGGCGCTGAGTCTGGCCTATCGGAAGAACGCCGACTGGGATGAGGACAAGGCCAAGGCCTTCGAGTTGGAGCAGGTAGAGCAGATCACCTGAGTCGGAGTGTATGTGTGTGTGTGCACGTGTGTGTGATGTGTATGGTGTGTTTGTGTGGTGTGGTGTGTGTTGTGATGTTTGTGTGGTGTTTGTGGGTGTGTGTGGTGGTGTGTGAGTGTGTGTTGTGTGTGGTGTGTATGTGTGGTGTGTGAGTGTGTGTGTGTGTAGGGTGTGTGTGAGTGTGTGTGTGTGTTGTGGTGTGTGTATGTGTGGTGTGTGAGTGTGTGTGTTGTGGTGTGGTGTGTGTGTGGTGGTGTGTGAGTGTGTGTGGTGTGTGTTGTGTGGGTGGGGTGTGTTTGTGAGTGTGTGTGGTGTGTGGTGGTGGTGTGTGTGTGTTTGTGTGTGTGGGGGGGGGTGTATGTGTGGTGTGTGAGTGGGTGTGTGTGTGTGTGGTATGTGTGGTGGGTGTGTGGTGTGTGAGTGGTGTGTGTGGGGTGTGAGTGTGTGTGTTTGTGTGTGTGTTGGTGTGTTTTGTTTTGTGTGGTGTGTGTGTGTTGTGGTTTGTGTTTGTGTGTGTGTGTGTGTGTGTGTGTGAATGTTCTGGGCCTGAACTGACAGGCAACACACAGGGGTTGAGTTTCCCTGACAGATGGGAAGAAAGGTCAAAGTTGAAACTGTCTCCCTGTGTGTCCACTTCAGAGCGTGGTGAAGCTGATGAGGAGTCTGCTGCAGTGCATGATGAGACAGGTAACGGTCTTCTCAGCTGATCCTGGAGGTCCTCCCATCACTCTCTTGAGGACAAACACATCTGACTGTGTCTTCGTCTCCAGCTGGACAAAGTAGAAAAGTTCAAATACAGCAAGAGGGTGACGGACAGTCTGCATGCCAAGTACCACATGAGGACCTGCGCCAGTGTACTGGGGGACACCGAGTGGGGACACCTGCAGGTGGATGCAACCTCCATCTTCCTGCTCTTCCTGGCCCAGATGACAGCATCAGGTTCATCTCTCAGTTCTTCTTGCTGCTGGTTCACCTCTATCTTCCCATCGGCTGAGTATTTTGTGTGGTATTTTGTGCAGGGCTACACATCATCTACACACGAGATGAAGTGGACATCATCCAGAACCTCATGTTCTACATAGAGACCGCGTACAAAGTGGCTGTGAGTTTTCATTCTGCAGTAATGTTATGCTGAAGTTCTCACTGTTCTGCAGGTACTCACTGTTGCCTCTTAACAGGACTTTGGAATGTGGGAACGTGGAGACAAAACCAACACGGGAATTCCTGAGATCAACGTCAGCTCCATTGGGATGGCAAAGGTCAAAGTTCACTTTACGGTTTCAAATGGGGCCAGCGTTGAGTCTGATGGAATTAACCTCCAAGAACCCTGTGGTGCACCATGCCGGGGTTTTTATGTTGTGTGTCTTCTACTGAGCTGAGGACTATTTCAATGACAGGACTTCTCTTTGCAGGCAGCACTAGAAGCCCTTGATGGGTTGAACCTTTTTGGGGCTAAAGGAGGTCCAGAGTCAGTTGTCCATGCCTTGCCTGATGATATTCAACACTGCCAGGTGAGAGGCGCACAGCAGCTGGCAGATTTTATGTGGCACTTGGGTCTAAACGAAGAACCACTTTCTTTCCACCATCTGCTCCGGATACAGTCCATCCTGAACTCAATGCTTCCAAGGGCATCCACGTCCAAAGAGGTGGACGCTGGAGTGCTGTCCATCATCACCTACCCTGCGTTTGCTGTGGAAGACCTCAACATTGTAAACCTGACCAAGGAGGAGATCATCTCGAAGCTGCAGGTCATGAACCTCGATCCCCTCTATGATGAGTGGACAACATGACAAAGGTCCCAAAGAGTTTGTTGTGATGGCCTGTGATCACGTAGGTCCATACAACGTTCTGACCATGAAGGTCAATGAGTCTCAAGAAAGAGAAAGTATATGATCAGTGAACATGAACAATATTTGAATCCTCCACTGGTACCAATGTTCATGTTTATCATATGTCTGGTCTGGTCTCAGCAGAAGTGATTCTATTCTGGTCATGTGATCTGGTCACGAGTTTCATTAAATCCATGGTGTTGATGTTGTTCATGTGGAGATCAATAAGATGTTTTATTCTGCTCTGTCTTGTGTAGGGCAGGTATGGATGCTGCCGTTTCCTCAGGGATGGTCATAAGACCCCTAAAGAGGTCACGTAAATTCTAATATAAAAGTATATTCAGATCATTCTTCTAGTAACTTTTCCTTCATGTTTGAACATGTCATTCTTATTATCTGACTGAGAGTAAAACAGCTCATAAAAAAGCTCAAAGCTGTTTTCTGTGTCCCAAACCCACTCAGGACCCCAACCGACTGTATTATGAGTCGTCGGAGCTCAAGCTCTTCGAGAACATTGAGTGTGAGTGGCCTCTATTCTGGACCTACCTCATCCTTGATGGCATCTTCATCCACAACTCAGAGCAGGTCTGTTGCAGAATTTCCTCCCTCCTCTCACCTATGCATATTAAATTAGAGTTGTGCTCTCTCATTGTCTGTGTGATGAGAAGGTCCTCCTCAAACCCTGCAGGTGGAGGAGTATCGAGAGGCCCTGGACGCCATTCTGATCCAGCAGAAGGACGGTGTGCGGCTGGTGCCTGAGCTCTACAGTGTCCCATTAGATAAGGTGAATGTTTACAGCTCCGTGGTCTCCTCACATGAACTATACACACTGAAGAACACAGAACACTCTGGAACATTACTGACACCAGTACAGAACAAACAGATCAAGGAAGATGAAGCCCATCAGGATACATCAGGGTTCAGATTATGACAACCAACCCTGTCCTGGAGGGCATCAGCCACCCACAGCATAGCTCTTTCCATGTTCCACCACACCATGCCTGGTTCAACTTGTGAAACCTTGGAGACACCTACTTTTACACTTGTGGTCAACTTGCAGTCATGGTGGAGCTACTTACATCCAGGGCTCCATGTTTTGAGGAAAATGAAAATGAAAGTCTGCTTCTAATCCAGGTGGATGAGGAATATGCCAACCCTCACACCGTTGACCGGGTTCCTCTGGGCAAATTACCCCTGAAATGGGCTCAGTCTCTGTACGTGATGGGGAACCTTCTGGCCGAGGTACATCCTGCTCGTTCTTCTGCTTGGAGGACAGTAGGTGCAGGTTATTACAGAAACATGACTTGGTTCTTTCTCCACCAGGGCTTCCTAGCGCCTGGAGAGGTCGACCCTCTGAATAGACGTTTGGCGACTGTGCCCAAGCCTGATGTAGTGGTTCAAGGTGCCAGGTCTTCATGCACATTATTTTGTTTCTTCTGAGCTCACCTTCTTAATTCTTCTTCTCCTACATCTGCAGTTTCCATCTTAGCAGAGACAGAGGAGATCAAGCAGCTGCTGCAGAAACATGGCATTGATGCTGAAACCCTGGAAGACATCTACCCAATCAGAGTCCAGCCATCCAGAGTGCTGAGCCACATCTACGCCAGGCTGGGTGAGTGGCTGTCAGGACACGTTTCAGCACCACCGTTTCTGGTGACGAGATAAATAACGTGGGGACGGACGTCCACAGGGCGGAATCAGAGGCTGGGACTCACCGGGCGGCCGTACCGACGCATCGGCGTGTTGGGAACATCCAAACTCTACATGATCCGTGGCACGGTCTTCTCCTTCACTCCTCAGGTAGGCCGTTCCAGGTTCTGCTGTCCTCACCTTCTCCCTCGCCTGGCTGTCCTCTGTTACGCGCGTGTCTTTCTGCCCACAGTTTTTGGACCATCAGCAGTTCTATCTCGCCCTCGACAACCACATGATTGTGGAGATGCTGCGTACCGATCTGTCCTACCTCTGCTCTCGATGGAGGATGACCGGCCAGCCGACCGTCACCTTTCCCGTGTCTCGCGGCATGCTGAGTACGTAGCCACGCCCCCAACTCTCACCTCCCCTCGCCGCTCGCCGGGGGTCATGTGTGTATCGTGTCGGTGTCGTGTGTGTAGATGATGACCACAGTGATGTGAGTCCCGTGGTTCTGGCCGCCCTGAGGAAGCTGCAGGATGGATACTACGGAGGAGCCAGGTCAGTGTTCTGATCTTCTTCTTGCAAGGTGGGTGGAAGAGAGTTAGCTTTAAAAAATTGCCGTTATCTTTTAGCTGTTTTGAGATAAGATTTGAAAAAAAAATTTTTTTTCAATAAATGCATGAACACAACTGTACTAATAGTGCAAATAAAAAAGGAATTTACATTTTAATTCTATATTTAAATGTTTTATACAACATACCTCAGTACACACATATAAATAGCACATATAACATTATATACTCAGATTTATTCCATTAATTACTACAAATTGTACTTAAGTAATAAGTTATTAATATTATTTTTAGGAAATACCAGAATTAGCACGTTTAATTGTCTTTTCTAAAAAATTAATTAGAAATTACAGTCAAACATTTGCTCTTGCTCAGTACTCTTTATTTTTTAAAATATTTTGGATGACTTCTTTGGGTGGCCTAGCGGTCAAGGAAGCGGCCCCGTTCCGCCAAGGTGCCACCGAGGTCCCCTTGATGAAGGTCCCGTCCCCACACACTGCTCCCCCACACTGATCACCAAGGGAGATGGTTAAATACGGAGGACACGTTTCACCATGTCACCGTGTGCTGTGCTGCAGTGTCTCACGATGACAATCACTCCACTTTCACTTTCTAGTTGAGTATCGTTCATTTCATTCATCTACCCACCTCTGGCTATGAGCGTGTGTCTTGCCTGAACACCCACAGGGTGACGACGGGGACACTGTCCACCTTCCAGCAAACGTCCTGCTGCGCTCATCTGACCTTCATGGACTGTGGTGAGCAGGAGTGACGCCGGATAGCTGAGCAGGTGTCATTTCTGTGTATGTGAGTGTGTGTGTGTGTGTGTGTGTGTGTGTCCACCAGAGGTGGACGACCTTGCTCAGTACCTGCACCAGCTGCTCTCTGTCCCCAAGGACACTCAGCCGATCAGCTCCACCGAGGGCGGCCTCAACCGATTCCGGGCGGCAGCCAATAAAGCGCGAGAGATGGTGTCTCTGGTGCACAAAGCGCGCGAGCTGAACATACACAGTGAGGAACGCATCTTCACTCCTCCCTGGCTGTGGTGGCGTCATCTGATCGGGTCTGACCTTTGACCTCCTTGTAGACGTGCACATGTATCTTCCTACCAAGCTGTTCCGCGGCCCTCAGCCCGACCCTGCAGGTGGGACGTGTGGACGTCTCATTCCAGCAGACGTCACCTGTCAGCAGGCGCCTGAGGACCAGCCGTCCACCAGCATGAACCTCCCCAGGGACACGGACGGAGGAGTCGACCACGCGGCGCTGGTGCAGATGCTGAAACAGACTCACAACCTGCAGGACCAGGCGGACATTCTCTACATTCTCTACAAGGACAGGTGAGTGTCGGTCGGCCTGGCGCAGGGCGGGGCTCCGGACTGACCAGTGTGTCTCAACCGGGACTCCAGGGGTGTGGACTGGGACACCAGGCTGCACGGTGCAGGCTGGACCGTGTGGCGGCTGCTGGGTGAGCTGTACGAGAAAGCCGGGACGCTGAGACACTGGGGTCTCATCCGCATGACCTGTGGAATGCTCCGGAAGAAAGTGGAGCAGCTGGATGAGGGTAAAGTGGCCCCTGCTGTTACTGCAGGGTGTCTGTTGTGGAAGGTAATGAGTGTGTGTGTGTGTGTGTGTGTGTGTTCTGTTTGAAGGCCTGCACAGACCTGTTAGCTCATCAGAAGCACTTGACTGTGGGTCTGCCTCCAGAACCTCGAGAGAAGACCATCTCAGCGTGAGGGCCACTTCCAGAATTAACATCATCCAGGTTCCTACACCCCTGGTAGACCACAGATCTTACAGATTTTACTCTGTTCCTCTCACAGCCCCATGCCTCCAGACAAGCTGGCAAGGTTGATAGATGAGGCGAGCGAGAAGAACCTCACCATGGCCGTCCTCACTCAGGTGAACAGCGAGAAGACGGAGGACACATCCTCACATTGTTAAAGACAAACAGTCTAACACACGACGGTTCTAATCACCCACACCAAACGTCTATTAGAACTTCATTATTCCTGCCACGCAAGGATGGTCTGCAGCACCTGGACACAGTGGCTGTAGATGTTATCTATTTCATATTTATATTCATCAGAACATCATTATTAAATACATCTGTTATGGTGTTATGGTGCTTTTTGTCTCGTTTTGATTATTTTAATTCCCTGACCCGGCTCACATCACTACTATCCTCCCAACTTCACCAGTAACTTCACCAGTTACTTTCCTTTACTTTAGCTAGTCGAATGGAGCAGGACAAGTTGTCCCACCAGCCAGAGTCGATTGGGACCGGAGACCCCGTGAAGAGGGAATTTTTAGTCTCTTTAGTTACCCATCTGATGTAGAACCACATTCCTCTAAACTCCACCCACTCCCACAGGAACCTCCTGACCGTCCCACGCATCTCCAAATTTGAACTTCTGTAATTTACTTTCTTCTGTACGTGAAGTGACTGTGTGAAATGAAGCGGAACATCACGCCGCTGCTGTGTTGCTGTGGCAGGAGGTCCTGGTTTTCCTGGCGATGATCATCCGAACGCAGCCCGGCCTGTTCGGCGAGATGTTCCGGCTGCGCGTTGGCCTCATCGTCCAGGCCATGGCCACAGAGCTGGCCCAGTCCCTCAGCTGCTCCGGTACCGACCCACCGTTCCTCGCTCTCACGCGCCGGTGTGTGTGTGTGTGTGTGTGTGTGTGTTTTCACCGTGTCTGTGTGCACCGTGCGTCCCGCAGGAGAGGAGGCCACGGAGAGCCTGATGAACATGACGCCGTCTGAGATGAAGAACCTTCTGCACCACATTCTGAGCGGCAGGGAGTTCGGGGTTCAGAGGAGCGGTGAGTTGGACCCGCCGCTTGCGTCACTTCTGCCGTCTCACTCTTGCTTCTTGTGTCCCTGTCCCAGCTCGCTCCATCGGCCAGACCGCGAGTCCCGCCTTGTCCCTCCACGATATGAGCCAGGCAGGATCCACCCAGGCCGCCACGGTCAGCACGGAACCGTAATTTACCGTAATTATCTCTACTGCTCTTCTGCTGCATCATTCTCCACCTTCTCTGTCTTCTGCAGTCCCGGCTGAGCCACTCCCTGGACATGGACAAGGTAGAATCTGGAGTGAGGACCAGCTTTAGTTCTACTTCTGTTCTAGTAAAACCCGCCCGCGTTCCAGCTCAGTTGTCTCCGTCGGTGTGACCGACAGCGTTACAGATTCCCGCCAATCGAGGTGTTCCAGGGGGCGTGGCCGGGGCGGGACTCCAGACAGGGACAGTGGCTGCGCCGCCGCCGCCTGGACGGGGCCCTGAACAAGGTTCCTGTCGGCTTCTACCAGAAAGTCTGGAAGATTTTGCAGAAGGTAAGATGGGAGCCAGAGGTCAAGCTGAAAGTGGGACCCACATGCATGACGTTCTCCATGTTCTCCGCGTTCCTACAGTGCCACGGCCTGTCCATCGAGGGGTCTCTACTTCCGTCCTCAATCACCAGCGAGGTACGAACCGGGGGCGGCGGCCACGCCGTCTCACGCCGTCTCACGACTGACCGCACGTTTCTCGCGATCAGATGACTGCTGGCGAGATCAAGTTCGCGGTGAACGTGGAGACGGTTCTGAACCGCGTTCCACAGCCGGAGTACCGTCAGCTTCTGGTGGAGGCCATCCTGGTGCTGACCGTGCTGACCGAGGTGGACATCGGCAGCGTAGGTGACGTCATACGGGTGGAGCAGATCGTGCGCATGGCCAGTGACATGTTCTACTGCGACCAGGTCCGGATCCGTACCAGTCCAATTTTATTTCGACAAGATTATGGTGGTAAAAAGCTTCAGAAATGAACCCATACTGATGACCTTTGACCCTGCAGAAAGCTGTAGGAGCAGAGGACGCCCTGCTGGAGAGAGACCAGTCCACCAGCATCTGCCGGCTGCTGTATGACTCCGCCCCCAGCGGCCGCTTCGGCACCTTGACCTACCTGTCCAAAGCCATCGCCACCTACGTCCAGGACTTCCTGCCCGGTGGGGCCTGTGCTGTGCAGTGACCCGGCCTAGAACGTTCCATCAGTGTGAAGCCTAAAAATGTTCTGACCTTTCTGGGGTTAGATTGTGTGGAACCTTGAATTTAAACATAAATATAAAAAATATATATACAGTACAGGCCAAAAGTCTGGACACCTTCTCATTCAACGTGTTTTCTTTATATTCATGACCATTTACGTTGGTAGATTCTCACTGAAGGCATCAAAACTATGAATGAACACATGTGGAGTTATGTACTTAACAAAAAAAGGTGAAATAAGTGAAAACATGTTTTATATTCTAGTTTCTTTGCTCTGGTTACTGCTTTGCACACTCTTGGCATTCTCTCGATGAGCTTCAAGAGGTCGTCACCTGAAATGCTTCTCCAACAGTCTTGAAGGAGTTCCCAGAGGTGTTTAGCACTTGTTGGTCCAGCTCACCCCAAACCATCTGGATTGGGTTCAGGTCCGGTGACTGTGGAGACCAGGTCTCCACTTTTTGTTAAGTACAGAACTCCACATGTGTTCATTCATAGTTTTGATGCCTTCAGTGAGAATCTACCAACGTAAATGGTCATGAAGATAAAGAAAACACGTCAAATAAGAAGGTGTCCAGACTTTTGGCCTGAACTGTACATCATAATCTCAGATTTTCTGGAAAAATGGTGTTTAATGGTGTTTAAAGTGTCGCTCTGAATAACACACGGTTAGAAAATGAACCTGCAGGACATCTGCTGAGAAGAACCTTCAGATTTCACTTGACGTCATGACAACTCTGCAGCCGTTTCTTTAGAAAAAGGGATTTATTGGAACATTAAAAATGTGGCGCTGCTGGTATTTACAATGTCAGTCCAGTGCATGAGTAGAAATGGGGGAGGAGATCACATGATGCAGCGGTGAGGTTCTTCACAACGTTAATGAGCCAGCATAACTACACACACACATCAATACCGTCCCCGCCGGGAACCTTCGCCGGGTTTTGCCGGGACAGAAGAGCCACGTTTGTGCTTGAAACCTTCAGATGTCGCTGCAGCGCTGGTCCAGAACCGCGGCGTTCCGAGCTCTACAGCATTTACACGACGCAACAAGCTGTGGAGGGAGGAGGGTTCTGGAATGTTCCAGAAGGTCGGGACATAAATCCCACTGGTTCTGGTCCAGTCGCTATGCGTTCCATACGAGTCAGGCGGTGAGACGGAACATGCTGTATATACACACATACTGTACGAGCCAGACGTGAACCGGCGGGCGGGGCGGGGCGAGTTATATACAGAATGGGGCACAGACTCGTTTACACGTACGGCTGGGCGGAGCGCGGGTCAACTGGGGACGACATCGCACGACACAAACACCGACTACACTGTGCACGGTTACAGAGGGGGGAAAGAACGGTTCCGCTGACTTCACACGACACGGTACACTCACGATTCCACCTTCGCAGCGCCACCTGCCCGCTACGCTGCTCCGACTGCAGGAGCTGCGCTGAGGCTCCTCCGGCGTGTGGGGGGCGGGGCAAAACAAGAGCACGCACCAGCACAGTCCCGCCCACCACGTTCACGTCCTCTCGCTTCTTTTTTTTTTTTTGTTCTGGATGATTTGTGTCCTGGTTCTGACAACAGCGTGACGTCCCACTTGTCCGCGGTGCTACATGAAGTGCATCTGGAGGAAGAAGGACCAGAGTTAAAGTGGTAAATGGTTCAAATTGGTCAAGTGGCACCAGCGGACGCGATACCTGCGCTCCCGGCACGGGTCCGAAGGGGTGTGTGGTGCGCAGGATGGGCTGGTTGTAGATGACCGGAGGAGGCGCCATCACGGGGACAGAGCTCATCTGTCCCATCTGAGGAGGGACCTGCAGGGGGAAACGGGGGGGAATTCAGCAGAACTGGCAACGCGCCGGACGCCGCTTCACAACCGGAAAAAAAAACACACCATGCTGTAGACGGGAACTTGGGGCGCCATCATGGGCAAAGCCACCGGTGCTGGTGCCTGCAGACACAAACAGAGGGAAGGGTGAAGCTCCAGATTTATCTACGGAATCGTTCAGCATCACCACGGCGAGGAACTCACGTAGCCGGTGTAGATGATCCCGTTCTACAGGAACGGACATAGGAAGCAAGAGAGAAAGATTGCGTTATCAGAACGTCAGGAACCGAGTTGCGGCGTGGGCCGTGGGTGGCTGTCTCACCATGTGAGGGGCGGAGCTCGGGGCGGGCGCGCTGGGGGTGTGTCCCCACAGTGCCGCGGTGTGTTTGGACTGCCAGCTCGGCGTGCAGCCACTCCCCCCGACAGGCTTCTTCTCAAACGGCAGGTCCTGCCTGTCAAGAGCAGGCAACCTTAACACTCACATTTACATTTACATTTATGGCATTTACCAGACGCCCTTATCCAGAGCGACTTACAATCAGTAGTTACAGGGACAGTCCCCCCCTGGAGCAATTTAGGGTTAAGTGTCCTGCTCAGGGACACAATGGTAGTAAGCGGGATTCGAACCCGGGTCTTCTGGTTCATAGGCGAGTGTGTTACCCACTAGGCTACTACCACCCATACCCTCACAACTAGCAGGTCTTCACTACAAGCCTACAAGTGCTAAATAGTTTGATGATTCGATAGTTAATGAGACTTTTCCCCATGGCAGCCCATGTTTTGTGTTAGATGTTTAGCTAAAATCATTTTAACAATGTTCTTTGATTTATTTAAATGTTGTAGCCTAGCGGGTAACACACAAGACCCAGGTTCAAACCCCACTTACTACCATCGTGTCCCTGAGCAAGACACTTAACCCTGAGTGTCTCCAGGGGGGGACTGTCCCTGTAACTACTGATAAGGGCATCTGGTTACTGCTGGAAAAGTAAATATATTAAAACTGCCATTTGGAGACCACAAGGGGGCGAAGTTCACAATCAATTCAAATAATAGTCTTCATCAGATGTTTAATGCCTATTTCATTGTATTTGTAAAATAGTGATATTCATCATATTAAAACACGCTGCTTTGCAGTCGGTTGTACGGTGAAGTAAAGTAAAAGTCTCACTTTTTAGCTGGTGCTCCTCCAAAGTGCAAGTCTGTGAAAAGATGAAATAAAATGATTCAGCAGCCACACCGCAGAAGAAACACCGGAGGAAGGAGGAACACCTACTGCCCACAAGGCTGGCCAGAGACGAGTCCAGATCTCCACCCAGCAGCTTGGCCCCGGTGTGCAGTGAGACGTGGATCCCCGTGTTGGGGACTTGTCCTGTCAGTGGCGGTGGCTTCAGAAATGACCCTGCAGAGAACCTTACAGCAGCGAGAGTGAAAATCCTGATTTAACTTTCATGACGGTGACAGTCACATCAAGTGGAAAGAACAAAGCGGTTCGAAACGAAGGCGACTCACCAGAACACGTCCAGAAGAACAAGACAGATAGAGACAGAGGGAGGAGGAGAGTCAGTCCAACACAACCAGAGATGGAACAGTAACACTGTGTGTGTGCGTGTGTGTGTGTTATGCATGTGTGTTATGCGTGCGTGTGTGTGCGTGCGTGTGTGTGCATGTGTGCGTGTGTGTGTGTGTTATGCGTTAGTGTGCGTGCGTGTGTGTGTGCATGTGTCTGTGTATGTGTGCATATGTGTGCGTATGAGCGTGCATGTTTGTGCGTATGTGCGTGTGTGTGTGTGTGTGTTATGCGTAAGTGTGTGTGCATGTGTGCGTGCGTGTGTGTGTTATGCGTTAGTGTGCGTGCGTGTGTGTATGTGCATGTGTCTGTGTATGTGTGCATATGTGTGCGTATGAGCGTGCATGTTTGTGCGTATGCGTGTGTGTGTGGTGTGTGTTATGCGTAAGTGTGTGTGCATGTGTGCGTGCGTGTGTGTTATGCGTTAGTGTGCGTGCGTGTGTGTATGTGCATGTGTCTGTGTATGTGTGCATATGTGTGCGTATGAGCGTGCATGTTTGTGCGTATGTGCGTGTGTGTGTGTGTGTTATGCGTGCGTGTGTGTGCATGTGTGCGTGCGTGTGTGTGTTATGCGTTAGTGTGCGTGCGTGTGTGTATGTGCATGTGTCTGTGTATGTGTGCATATGTGTGCGTATGAGCGTGCATGTTTGTGCGTATGTGCGTGTGTGTGTGTGTGTGTTATGCGTAAGTGTGTGTGCATGTGTGTGCGTGTGTGTTATGCGTTAGTGTGCGTGCGTGTGTGTATGTGCATGTGTCTGTGTATGTGTGCATATGTGTGCGTATGAGCGTGCATGTTTGTGCGTATGTGCGTGTGTGTGTGTGTGTTATGCGTGCGTGTGTGTGGCATGTGTGTGTGCGTGTGGTGTGTTATGCGTTAGTGTGCGTGCGTGTGTGTATGTGCATGTGTGTTATGTGTGCATATGTGTGCGTATGAGCGTGCATGTTTGTGCGTATGTGCGTGTGTGTGTGTGTGTTATGCGTAAGTGTGTGTGCATGTGTGCGTGCGTGTGTGTTATGCGTTAGTGTGCGTGCGTGTGTGTATGTGCATGTGTCTGTGTATGTGTGCATATGTGTGCGTATGAGCGTGCATGTTTGTGCGTATGTGCGTGTGTGTGTGTGTGTTATGCGTGCGTGTGTGGCATGTGTGATGTGCGTGTGTGTGTTATGCGTTAGTGTGCGTGCGTGTGTGTATGTGCATGTGTCTGTGTATGTGTGCATATGTGTGCGTATGAGCGTGCATGTTTGTGCGTATGTGCGTGTGTGTGTGTGTGTGTGTGTGTACCTCCCCAGGCGCTGCTGTTGGGCTGATGGTTGGTGGGCGGGGCTGACAGTCCCAGACTCAGCTGCTCGAAGTGTCCATTGGTGAAGCTGCTCATGATACTGAGAGGGGAACAGAGATGCACCATTGATACTCAGTTCAGTGTTTGGTGTGTGTGTGTGTCTGTGTGTGTGTGTGAGTCCAGTGTTACCCATTTGTGTTGGAGAGAGTGGGCATCTGATCAGAAGTGCTGCTGCTGCTGCTGCTGCTGCCAACTGAATGTCCCACCGGAGATACTGCTGGTGTCTGGATGCTGCTGTCTCTCAGATGCTGATCCTAATCAGCCACACACACATACACACAGAGTCAAATACACAGACTGACTAAACTGACCAAATGCTCACATGTGTCCTCGCACCTTCATCAGCACGATTTTGTCCTTCTCTGCATCAGCTCCTCTCTGTGTCTCCTCAGTGCAGCTCAAGTTGGAGCTAAAAAAGCAACCAGAGGTGGAGGTTTGGTGATTGTTGTTGGGTGGAGGCTTGAGTGTCATGTTGGTGGTGATTGGAGTGATGTAGTTGGGTGGAGGCTTGAGTGACATGTTGGTGGTGATTGGAGTGATGTAGTTGGGTGGAGGCTTGAGTGACATGTTGGTGGTGATTGGAGTGATGTAGTTGGGTGGAGGCTTGAGTGACATGTTGGTGGTGATTGGAGTGATGAAGTTGGGTGTAGGTATGAGTGGCATGTTTGTGGTGATTGGAGTGATGTAGTTGGGTGGAGGCTTGAGTGACATGTTGGTGGTGATTGGAGTGATGTAGTTGGGTGGAGGCTTGAGTGACATGTTGGTGGTGATTGGAGTGATGTAGTTGGGTGTAGGTATGACTGGCATGTTTGTGGTGATTGGAGTGATGAAGTTGGGTGTAGGTATGAGTGGCATATTGGTGGTGATTGGAGTGACATGTTGGTGGTGATTGGAGTGATGTAGTTGGGTGAAGGTATGAGTGGCATATTGGTGGTGATTGGAGTGACATGTTGGTGGTGATTGGAGTGATGAAGTTGGGTGTAGGTATGAGTGGCATGTTGGTGGTGATTGGAGTGATGTAGTTGGGTGTAGGTATGACTGGCATGTTTGTGGTGATTGGAGTGATGAAGTTGGGTGTAGGTATGAGTGGCATGTTGGTGGTGATTGGAGTGATGTAGTTGGGTGTAGGTATGAGTGGCATGTTGGTGGTGATTGGAGTGACATGTTGGTGGTGATTGGAGTGATGTAGTTGGGTGTAGGTATGAGTGGCATATTGGTGGTGATTGGAGTGACATGTTGGTGGTGATTGGAGTGATGTAGTTGGGTGTAGGTATGAGTGGCATGTTGGTGGTGATTGGAGTGATGTAGTTGGGTGAAGGTATGAGTGGCATGTTGGTGGTGATTGGAGTGATGTAGTTGGGTGGAGGCTTGAGTGCCGTGGCAGGTGGTGGTTCTACCTGCTGCAGGAGCTGCTCTCCTTCGCTCTCCTCTTTTCCAGAGAGACCAGGTGGTGCTGCAGGGCTTCAGACAGGGTGCTGGGCGCCTTTAAAGAAGACACAACATCACCAAAGCCACCAGAGAACATGGTGTCTTGTATAGAGAGAACATAAGCGAGGAGGAGGAGGGAACCCGCCAAAAACATGGAGACGTCTGCACGGAAACACACGCATGTGCACTCACTAAATATTCGGCTCGGCCCTGCCTGGCTTTTCTCCACCAGGATGGGAGGTTCTAGCTCATATGTAGTAGTGCACAGAGGAAAACGGACACAGCGGGACATTAACCCTTGGATTCCATGTTGTAGCAACCACAGTTCTACAGGCGAGGGTTAGAACTCTGGGTCGCGTGAGAGTCCGCCTGCTGTGGTTTGCTGTAAGATGGAAGCCAACGCAGGTTAATCAGAAGAAGACAAACGTCCCATGTCTTATGCCTCCCGGATCTTGCTAATGAAGTGCATTCTAGGAGGAAGCAGAATGCAGTCTGCATGCTGTCTGCAAGAACCGGTCTCACACGCTCATGCAACATTTGCTTTAGCGGCTGTGTCATGGCCAATTGTCCATTTGTAAGTGTGTTCTGCGAGACAGGAGTGAGATCAGGAAGGTGGAGGGCAACCAGAACGTTCTTCGGGGGCAGAGAACCCGCTCCGTATCTCTGGCTTTCCGGAATGAACTTGATGAGAAACTGCAGGCCTTTCAGTTCGACCAGGCAGCTCCTCCTCTTTAAAACTCGGCTGGCGTGTTTGTACAGAACCAATTGGACGGAGGATCTGCCTGGTAGAACTAAACGTCCCGCCTCCGGTTTAAACTGATCGAGGCTACCAGACCCCTGGTGACCCCTGGTGACCCCTGGTGACCCTGAACGCACAGAGGCCAGCAGCAACTCTCCTCTTCAGCACTAGTTGTCCAGGTTGTCTGAGAAATGGCGCCGCGCCCGTACTGCACCCTGTGATGGAGGCGGGCGGCTGCACCGCCACGGTGCCGACAATGGGCGGAGCTTCATCAGAGCAATGCAGTACAGGGCGCCGCGGAAACGCACCGCCTCTAACAGGCATGGCCACACACAGACTAACTGGCTGCTCAGGGGCGGGGTGAGGTTTCTGAGGGCGTGGCAGGGGCGGAGTCAGCGGGGCAGGGAGATGGAGATGTGGGGTGAGAGAGGTCGAGGTGGAATGTGCCACTAACCTGTGAGAGATCTGGTTGTCAACCTGATCAATTCCTCGCTGTGACACAAAAAGAGGAGAGGGAGGAAACCCAAATCAAGAAAGAAAGAAATGTAAAAAAAACATGAGGGGAGGAGGAAGAAGAAGAAGAAGAAGAAGAACAAAAGAAAATGATTCACTTCTCCATGCAGTGGCTGTTAGACAGAGAGGAGGAGTGGGCGTGGCTTGTGGATGGCGGTGCTACACACGGATACGGCGTGTTTCATGTGGATGTTGGAACAGATCTGCGGAGATCGTAGTCGATGGGACATCCAAAGACGAACACGACTAATGTTGACTTTGGGGAGACACAGAGAAGACACAGATGAACACACATCGTAATGCAGCTGGATGAATGTGCGGTAAAAGTCAACTTTAGTCAGTTTTTGGATAGAAGGGCACCATTCCCATCCCCCGCCCGGAGAGGATGAACGTCCTCCACGCTCTGCAGCTGAATGGCCTTCTACATGCAGGACCGCGGCTCTGGAACTCTGGGGGCTGGAGGGGGGAAGGAACTCTGGAGAACTCTACCTCAGACACCTTGAGGAACTCGGACAGCCTGGTCATCCTGCTGAGGAACTGGGTATATATCTCCAGAGCCTCGGTGCACTGGCTCTTCTTCATGTCGAAATACTTCTCTGTGGAACAGGAGAACGTGATGAATTTCCCTCAGAGCAGAATAAACGGACTCTGGCTGGACTCATTACCCAGAAGGTTGATCACGCCTTCGTTATAGGCAGCAAAGAGACGGACTGAGTCCCTGAAGAGCAGCATGAAGGCATCGTGGACGACCCCGCTGGTCAGGTCACTGGGGGTGACCTGTGGAGATGGATGAGATCTTCAGAGCCCTGATCTACATAACCTGGCAAACGCTAATTAATACAGTTTATGTTTTAGATGATAATGTTCTAATCACCTCGAAGTCCAGCAGGGCGTCCAGCTGGGACTGAACAATGGGCAGCGTCTTCAGGAGCTTCTCTACACTCATGGTGCGCATGACTCCATCGCTCCTGGGAAACGGAGACCCGGACAACCCTGACCACACTGTCCATCATATCTGGACACACGTCTGACCCCAGACCACAACTCTCACCCTCTTCACTTTGGTGAGGTCCAGGACACCAGTCTGTAGGACAGGGCTTTTTCATTCAGATACCTGCTGTAGCACCTCATGAAGATGGACGCGTCATAACCTGCAAAGCATGGAAGACACGACAATCACGACATCATACTGTAGTGAGCTGCTACAGTGATGGCGATAGTGAACAGGGGACCTACCCTGGAACTGTCCTTTCTCCAGGAACGTGTTGATGTTAAAGAGCGAGCTCCTGGAGGACAAGTGCTTGATGAACCTCTGCAAAACAGAGGGGAATCAGAGGATAATAATGGTTTGTGACGTTCTTAACTGCTTCTGAATGGAGGAGGTTGTGATGGGGTGCAGGATCAGCTTCTGCAGCTGGATTGGCTTTCTGGTGGAGCAGAAGATGGAGCAGATGGAAGATGGTAGCAGTTGAGGCCCGTCCTACCTCACTGCCATACATCATCAGGTGGTGTGTGGCGATGAGGGCTTTAAACACCACCATCCAGCTCTGACTGGCCGTCCGCTCCAACAAGGCGTCCGCCAGGTGAGGGATGCTCACGTTTATCTCGTGGGTGCAGTGCACCAGGTCTGAAACACACACACACACACACACACACACACACACACACACACACACACACTCGCTGTAAAGACACGAATCATCTGCTACATCTGCAGGTGTGACTTTATTGGCTGTGAGGATGAGTGTGAACAGGACTGAAAGATTCTCCACCACAAACTGCACCATCAGGTCGATGATGAGATGAAACATCTCTTGTTTGTGTTGAAGGTTAAATTTTTGCATGCCATTGTGCTGATGCGTCGCGCGTCGTTTTTTTTTTTTTTTTATTATATCGGTTTTTAATAATCACGCAACATTAAAACCGCCGCCTCCGTGGGGCCCTGAGAATAAATTCATATCATCATCATCATCATCGACATCGCGTCGCATTCAGGACCACCGGCGGCCCCGACCTACAGTCCAGATGCTTCCTGCTGGCCGCGCCGGATCCTGCGCCGTGGCCCGGACCACGGCCCTGCTGACCGCGGCTCCGGCCACGCCGGCCCGCTCCCTGGCCAGAGGTCCCGACATGGATGTCCCGTGGAGGTCCGTGCGAGGAGGGATCCGATCCGATCAGACCGCGATTCGGAGCTACGGACGCGCAGCGCGTCGCTGGCGGTGCCGGTTAACCATGCAGCTGCTGGAGCGCCGATAATCGATCATGCGCGCCCCGAATAACCAGATCTGTTCCGATATCAGCTTCTTTTCGGTCTCAGATCAGAACCCGCCAGCCGCTCCGGTCCAGCGCTCCGGGTCTGATGCGGCTTTAGGTCCGCATTACTGGAGCCGCTTCTCGGCAGCTCGTCCTCCTGACAGCGTTTAAAATGGCCGGATGAGGATCAGGATCAGGTGACCGGAGAGGGAGATGGCAGCGCGTTCGGGGGATCCGCTCCTCGGTGGGCAACTTAAGGTGGAACCGGCACCAGCCGGAGCTCAGATGTGGAAGGAAGAAGAAAGCAGAGAAGCCACAACGAGACGGGAGGAGATGATCTGCAGCAGAAGACAACCTTAAAGCAGAAGATATTCATAACAGGATAATCAACTCGATTATTCACAGACGTGCGTTTACATTACATTACACTGCATTACATTACACTGTTACACTACACTGTTACACTACACTATTACATTACACTGTTACATTACACTGTACATTACACTATACATTACACTGTTCACTACACTATTACATTACACTGCATTACATTACACTGTTACACTACCACTATCTACATTACACTGTTAACTACACTATTACATTACACTGCATACAGTACACTGTTACATTACACGTTACACTACACTGTTACACTACACTATTACATGACACTGTTACACTACACTATTAATTACACTGCATTAAATACACTGTTACACTACACTATGACATTACACTATTACATTACACTGTTACACTACACTATACATTACACTATATATTACAGCATTAAACTACACTACACTACACTATTACATTAACTATTAAATTACACTGTTACACTACACTATTACCTTACAGCATTTTAAACTCCAATCACTGTTACACTACACTATTACATTACACTGTTACACTACACTATTACATACACTATTACATTACACTGTTACATTACACTATTACATTACACTGTTACACTACACTATTACATTACACTGTTACATTACACTGTTACATTACACTATACATTACACTGTTACACTACACTATTACATTACACGCATACATTACACTGTTACACTACACTATTACATTACACTGTTACACTACACTATTACATTACACTGCATTACATTACACTGTTACATTACACTGTTACACTACACTATTACATTACACTGTTACATTACACTGTTACATTACACTATTACATTACACTGTTACACTACACTATTACATTACACTGCATTACACTACACTGTTCCACTACACTATTACATTACACGTTACACTACACTATCATACACTGCTTACTTTCCATGTTACATAAGGTTACCCTACACTGTTAACTACACTATTACATTACACTGTTACACTACACTATTACATACACTGCATTACACTACACTGTTACACTACACTATTACATTACACTATTACATTACACTGTTACACACACACTATTACATTACACTATTATATTACAGCATTAAACTACACTACACTACACTATTACATTACACTATTAAATTACACTGTTACACTACACTATTACATTACAGCATTAAACTACACTACACTGTTACACTACACTATTACATTACACTGTTACACTACACTATTACATTACACTATTACATTACACTGTTACATTACACTATTACATTACACTGTTACACTACACTATTACATTACACTGCATTACATTACACTGTTACACTACACTATTACATTACACTGTTACACTACACTATTACATTACACTGCATTACATTACACTGTTACATTACACTGTTACACTACACTGTTACACTACACTATTACATTACACTGTTACACTACACTATTACATTACACTGCATTACACTACACTGTTACACTACACTATTACATTACACTATTACATTACATGTTACACTACACTATTACATTACACTATTATATTACGCATTAAACTACACTACACTACACTATTACATTACAATATAAATTACACTGTTACACTACACTATTACATTACAGCATTAAAACTACACTACACTGTTACACTACACTATTACATTACACTGTTACACTACACTATTACATCTTACACTATTACAATTACACTGTTACATTACACTATTACATTACACTGTTACACTACACTATTACATTACACTGCATTACATTACACTGTTACACTACACTATTACATTACACTGTTACACTACACTATTACATTACACTGCATTACATTACACTGTTACATTACACTGTTACACTACACTGTTACACTACACTATTACATTACACTGTTACACTACACTATTACATTACACTGCATTACATTACACTGTTACACTACACTATTACATTACACTATTATATTACAGCATTAAACTACACTACACTACACTATTACATTACACTATTAAATTACACTGTTACACTACACTATTACATTACAGCATTAAACTACACTACACTGTTACAGTACACTATTACATTACACTGTTACACTACACTATTACATTACACTATTACATTACACTGTTACATTACACTATTACATTACACTGTTACATTACACTGTTACACTACACTGTTACACTACACTATTACATTACACTGTTACACTACACTATTACATTACACTGCATTACACTACACTGTTACACTACACATTACATTACACTATTACATTACACTGTTACACTACACTATTACATTACACTATTATATTACAGCATTAAACTACACTACACTACACTATTACATTACACTATTAAATTACACTGTTACACTACACTATTACATTACAGCATTAAACTACACTACACTGTTACAGTACACTATTACATTACACTGTTACACTACACTATTACATTACACTGTTACATTACACTATACTGTTACACCACTTTATTACATTACACTGTTACACTACACTAATACACTACACTGTTGCACTACACTATTACATTACACTGTTACACTACACTGTTACATTACCCTGTTACACTACACTATTACATTACACTGCATTACACTACACTGTTACACTACACTATTACATTACAGCATTAACCTACACTACACTGTTACACTACACTATTACATTAAACTATTACATTTCAGTATTGCACTACACTACAAAAGCAGAGGACATGTTTCACTGTGTGCTGTGCTGCAGTTGAATCAGTATTACTAAACTGATTCGACGCTGAAATCAGTTTTCACATGAGACTTCAGATAATATGTTGAATTCATTTTTATTCAGCCTCAAACATCATTATATTCACATTCCGAATAAATAAAGCAGACATCAAAATATTGTTAGGATGTGGAGTATACATCTAGCTAGACAGAATTCTTTCACAATCACATCCCATCCACAAGGGGCACCAGCTTGCTTCCAGGTCTGCAAGCTGGGCCAGAAAAGAAGTGGAGGAGAAGCTGAGGGGGCTGGCTGGTTTATGGTTGTGGATCTTCCCCAGTTTGGCCTTTGGAGGTAGATCTAGATTTCACACATGCTGACTACCACGTCTATCGCACACGTCCAGGTAAGGGTTTCGGTTTGGTCTTTAGCTGACATCCTAACAGTATTTAAATACTCGATCCTATATGATATTTAAAAATATCTCAAATATGTCCAAAATATATCTGAAGATGGAAGTAAATACATAATACATAGTACATTTATTTATATGAGAAGATACAAAGATCGACTTTTTTGGTCCTCCTCCATCTCCTGCAATCCACCGTGTTTTCATGGTGCTTCACGGTGTGGTGCAGGTGGAGCATCTAGGCCTCATGTGCTTTCTACTGGGGCCGTGTCCGGCTAGGGCCACCACGTCCGGGTCGGCATCACCTGCGGCGCTCTCCTCGTGGACCAGGATGTGCTCCACCAGGCACCGCACGGCGCTGTCGATGTTGGTGTTGTCCTGAGAAACAGACCAGAGGATAAAATGAAGCAGCTTCATCCTACACCAACCTGGGTTGACCGCAGCATGACTGAGGCTCTGCAGCTTCACACCTTCACGCCAAACACCCCCACCACCGTGGGATTCATTAGAGGCAGCGTGTCAGAGCTCCTGCTTCCTGAGCTCTTATTTACACACACCCGGAAATTTGGCAGGGTTCTGCCACCACTTCATTATGCCTGCAATCTCGAGGTATCTCCGTCTCACCTTCGCCGAGGTTTCGTACCAGCCCACGAAGCCGTTCTCCTTGCAGAAGGCGTCCAGTTTGGGCAGGGGCGCGGGGAGACCCAGCAGGTCGCATTTGTTGGCCAGGAGGACGGCGGGGACCACTTTTCTACTGCTCAGGGTGATCTTGGTGTCCAGGTCCTCCTTCCACTTGAGTACCGCATCAAAGGTGGCAGCCCGGGTGACATCGAAGACCAGCAGCGCCCCCACCGCCTCCCTGTAGTAAACCCGTGTCATGTTGCCATAGCGCTCCTGTCCTGGAATGACACTCATTATTCTAATAAAGCACAGATAATTATGCCCTGCCGCTCATCCCTGTTCTGTAGATGATCTGTGGATTATTTAACAGAATGTAATAAAGTCGGAACAGACGTACCAGCGATGTCCCACAGCTGCAGCCTGACCACCGTCTTGCTGTCCCAGTGCAGAACCTTCAGCGCAAAGTCCACCCCGATGGTGGCCCTGTAATGCTGGGAGAAGATCTGGTGGACGAAGCGCTTGATGATGGAGGTCTTCCCCACCCCAAGGTCCCCAATAACCAGGACCTTGAAGAGATGCTCCTGCTGCATGTCTGGATGGTCTGGACAGGTCACTACAGTTGACTACAGGGAAAAGCCAATAGGACATCTGTCTTCAGACCATGTCCACGTCAGAGACCGGGTAAGGTCACACAGTGTCCATTTCCATTCTCTTCCACTGAACCTGTCCTCAAAAGAAATGAACCAGGAAACAGAGATAAAAGTTGATCTAAACTTCTCGGCTTCAGCCCGGGACCCGACGCACTGTCCCACTTTTAAAGGTCCGAGAGAAGGGGGGGGTTGCCAGATCACCATTTTACATAAATACCCTGTCCTGAAAAAAGTAAATAAATAATGACAGGTTTATAATAATCGTTCGTCGTGTGATTCGCATACGTTAACATACCAGAACAATAACAGAAAAAAGTGACGAGCAATGTGACGAGCAATGTTTCTATATGAGAAAGAAATGGCTTAACATACGAGGACCTGGCAACACCGCAGCCCGACAAAGGTCACGTGGGAAAAACGGAGCCTCGGATTGGTTCAATCATGTGAAGAAAAGCCGACATTACTGGACTTTATTACAATTTAAGTAGATTTTAAATATTAATTTGCCCGATTTAGAAATGAAGCTTTTTTCATTATTGTATGAAATGCGTGAAAAGTAAGATAAAAAAGTAAATTAAAAGTCTTTTTGTGATTTTGAGAATTTGCTCGTGCAACAGCGACACCTGGTGGCGCTCATAGATTCTACATACAAGTGAAGCGATTGTCATTGTGAAGCACTGCGGTGAAACGTGTCCTCTGTGTTTAACCATCACCCCTGGTGACAGTGGACAGTGCGTGGGGACGGGACCTTCATCAAGGGGACCTCGGTGGCGGAACCAGATTCACATCTTTGGCAGGAGGTGACATGGCAGCAGGAATCACAAGGCAACACAAGTGTGACAGAATAAGTTTATTTTAGAAAAAAAGAACACATTTAAAACGGTTTGGTTTGTACAGGATGTATTTACAGCGTAGAAAACGTACAGGGATCAGACCAGTATGTCTACACTTCACTCAAACTCACTTCAGCTGTAGAAATTACATAAATAATAAAGAATAAGACAGGAAGTAGAAAAGAGAGAGATAGTGAAGCAGACGGCCGGGCTGAGGGAGGACATTATTTACAACTTGAAATTCCTCGCGTTCGCCATGGTCCCGCACGTCGCCAGATGAACAGCAGGCACCAACACAGAAAAGCCATCTAAAACACGTCACCACCAGCCACGCCCACCGACCAGTGACACGGGGACACACATGTAAGTGCTGGAGGATTTTAATACTGTTTCATAAATACAGAACAGCGCCGTACGTTCTACGTGTCTCGGACCTCCATCTGCCAATTTATTACCGTATCTGTCCCATACAACCGGACAGACATGACAGTAAATACACACACACACACACACACACACATTTACAGTGGGCAGAGGCTTGTGTAGTGACAAGGCTGTGGTAAACGCCGTAAACGGAACAGGCGTTCATGCTCGTCGGTATCACCGTCCACGTTAGGAGGACACGCCCTCTGTCTCACTCTCGGCCCCGCCCCGGTAGATGGGGGTCTTGGTCTGCAGATCCTCGTGGTATTTCCGCGAGGCGGAGCTGGGCGACTCGCCGCTGTGCCAGATGCCGTATCCAAAATAGATGAGGAACCCTGCGGGACACCATCAGGTGGAAGTTCACGACGAGACGAACTCTCCTCCTCCTCCCACTAGACTGACGGACGGGCCCCACTCACCAATCACCATCCACACCGCGAAGCGGCACCAGGTGGCCACGTCCAGCTGCATCATCAGGTAGATGTTCACGAAGATGCTGAAGAGAGGAAGCCAGGGCAGCAGCGGCACCTGCGGAGGTCAGGGGGAGGAGCTTGTGGGGTCACGATGTCTGTCATGTGTGTTTGGTGTGAAATGAATCAGTGCGGAACGTAATCGATTTTACCGTAACCATGTTAAGAAGTAGCGCTGGTAGCGACTGTGGCGGCCTGTTGCACGCAGGAGGTCAAAGTTAAACCGTGTTTTCACGCGACCAATAGAATCGAAGCGGGCTCGAAAAAACGAAGCAGGAATGGCACCATGAACGGTGGAGGTGGTGGCCTGGCGAGTAACACACTCGTCTATTAACCAGAAGACCCGGGTTCAAACCCCACATACTACCATGGTGTCCCTGAGCAGGACACTTAACCCTGAGTGTCTCCGGGGGGGGACTGTCCCTGTAACTACAGGGTGTTAGTAGCCTAGCGGGTAAGACACTCGTCTATTAACCAGAAGACCCAGGTTCAAACCCCACATACTACCATGGTGTCCCTGAGCAGGACACTTAACCCTGAGTGTCTCCGGGGGGGGACTGTCCCTGTAACTACAGGGTGGTAGTAGCCTGGCGGGTAACACACTCGTCTATTAACCAGAAGACCCAGGTTCAAACCCCACATACTACCATGGTGTCCCTGAGCAGGACACTTAACCCTGAGTGTCTCCAGGGGGGGACTGTCCCTGTCACTACTGACTGTAAGTCGCTCTGGATAAGGGCGTAAATGATAAACGCTGGAAATGTTCAACGTCACGTTATTATCGTGTTACGGCGGCGTTTCCTGCGCTGAACGCGGCGGTAGATTCGCTACACGAGCAGAAAAGCCGTCTGTGGTGTCATCACAGCGTCTCCGGGGTGGACGAGCTGCTATTTGATATATCAAATTAATTAAAGTTATAGTGAAGTGACAGCACACAATGAAATGTGTCCTCTGCATTTAACCATAACCCTGAGTGAGCAGTGGGCACCATGACAGGCGCCCGGGGAGCAGTGTGTGGGGACGGTGCACGTCAGTGGCACCTTGGCGGGTCGGGATTCGAACCGACAACCTTCTGATTACGGGGCCGCTTCCTGAACCGCTAGGACACCACTACCACTGACAGGATTATGTGTCAGAAGTGTGTTATCATGTGAAGTAACGTAGAAAACGTACGAGACGCATCGGCGTTACCTTGAAGTTCAGCGTCTCCCTGCTCTCAGGTTGTCTCCAGATGATGAAGACGCAGGCGCTGCACATGAGGACCAGCACGGCGCAGATGGTGACATACAGCGGGTGGAGCTGCATCAGCTCCTTCAACCACAAGGCCAGGACCACACAGAGCAGGGTGATGAGGGCGGCTGCGGAGAGAGGGACGCGCTCAGGTCACGTCGAACGAGGGACGCGAGGGACCCGGGCGGGAGGACAGACTCACACACGATGGCGGTGGCCGAGTAGACGATGGTCCCGGACATCTCGGTGGGGGTGTCCCGGCCGGGCGACAGCAGCAGCCGCAGGCTGAACTTCTCCATGTAGGGACGTTCCTCCAGGTCGGGACTGTACTCGTCCCCGCTGTCCACGCCCGGCGCCGCCACCTTCTCCCCCCCGACCAGCTCCACCAGCTTCTCCATCTGACTGGAGGAGCTCAGCGTTCCAGGCTGATACCTGCTCTCACACCCACAGACACGACGCCATCACACACTCGCCACCGTCACCTGTCACCGTCACCTGTCACGCGCGCGTCACCTCAGGATCAGGACACACACGGCCACCAGCGAGTACGCCAGCAGGGTGCCGATGGACATGAGGTCCACCAGGGCGGCCAGGTCGAACAGGAACGCCATGAGGGCTGCGAACAGGAAGCAGAGTCAAGAACGGGCGCCTCGGAACAGGAAGGTCTCAGGAGGGGACGCCGGCTCTGCGGTCACCTGCCACGATGCCAGAGACCACGGTGGCCAGCAGGGGCGTCCTGGTGCGCTCGTTCATCCTGGACAGGAAGCGGAACAGCAGGCCGTCCTCGGCCATGGCGTAGATGACCCGCGGCATGGGGAACATGGAACCCAGCAGGCTGCGGAAATAATAAGAAAGTGACGTGATTGTCACATGTGATACACAGCAGCACAGCGCACGGTGCACACAGTGAAATGTGTCCTCTGTATTTAACCATCACCCTGAGTGAAGTGACGTGATTGTCACATGTAATACACAGCAGCACAGCGCACGGTGCACACAGTGAAATGTGTCCTCTGCATTTAACCCATCACCCTGAGTGAAGTGACGTGATTGTCACATGTAATACACAGCAGCACAGCGCACACAGTGAAATGTGTCCTCTGCATTTAACCCATCACCCTGAGTGAGCAGTGGGCACCATGACAGGTGCCCGGGGAGCAGTGTGTGGGGACGGTGCTTTGCTCAGTGGCACCTTGGCAGATCGGGATTCGTACCGGCAACCTTCTGATTACAGGGCCGCTTCCTTAACCGCTAGGCCACCGCTGCCCCAAACTGCAGAGCTGCATGGCGGGAGAAGGGGGGGGCGGGGCGGGGCACTGACCTGGTGGATGGAGGGCGCAGAGGGACCCCGCCGCCACGTGTAGCGCGCCGGGGCCAGCCCACGTGGCTGAAGGCCTCAGGCAGCGGACTCTGGGTGTTCAGCCGGTAGTACGGCATCATGAGCGTCAGCGCCGCCGACAGCCGAAGTAGGCGAAGAAGCAGATGAGCAGCGACGCCACGATGCCCACCGGGATGGAGCGCATGGGGTTCTTCGCCTCTTCACCTGCCGGAGAGAGAAACAACGCCGGGTCACGCCCGGCTGCCCACGCGCACCACAGAACACCGTCAGAACCATTAGAACGTACTTGTTGTGGCGATGCAGTCGAAACCCACGAAAGCGTAGAAGCAGGTGGCCGCGCCCGTCAGGATGCCCGTCAGTCCAAACGGGGCGAAGCCGCCGGCGCCGAAGCGCTTGTCTATCACTCTGGAAGAGAAGGTGAGAAGGTGAGAAGCGCGACGCGGCCACGCCCCCGGCCGGGCCACGCCCCCGACCGGGCCACGCCCCCGGCCGTACTCACTCTGCCGTCGTCCCGTTGGTCTCGTTGATGAAGTCGTCTTTGGTCAGATTCCAGTTGTGCGTGTCGCCCTTCAAAAAGCCAGAGATGATGACGAAGCCCAGGACCACCAGGTTGATCCCGGTGAAGATTTTATTCACCAGCGCTGATTCGCTCACGCCAAACGCCAGAAGGCCTGTAGGGAAAACCATCACCATCATCATCATCATGTTCACCGCTGTCACACCATCTTCATGTTCTGCAGTTCTGCCACCCGTCAGGAGAGCACAAGCACCAGCGCAAAACGTCAGGGTATTCTGCCAGAACCTTGCCAGGAACCTTCATGGTCATGTAGGCCAAGAAAAATCCAGAGATCTTCTGCTCCACCAGGTTGTCGAAGGTGGAGCTCCACGCTCGCGCCACGCTAGCCGTACCTGGTGGGAGAGGCGTGAGCATCAGCACCATCATGATTGCCCAGAGCCCAGGGGACATTCTGCTGCCGTTCTCACCAATGACGTAGGACAAGATGAGGTTCCAGCCAGTGATGAAGGCCCAGATCTCGCCCACCGTGACGTAGCTGTAGAGGTAGGCGGGCCTGTCTTCGGGACCCGGGCGCCGAACTCGGCGTAGCACAGGCCGGCCAGCATGGACGACAGCGCCGCGATCAGGAAGCTGAGGATGATGGCCGGCCCGGCTTTCTCCCGCGCCACCTCCCGCCAGAACGTAGACGCCGGCGCCCAGCGTGGAACCCACGCCCAACGCAATCAGGTCCAGAGTGGAGAGGCAGCGGGCGAAGCGGCTCTCCTCCCCGCCGCAGTCCAGCACGCGCCGCCGCAGCAGCATCCGCCCCACCGACGCCATCTTGTCCACCATGCTTTCAGTCCAGAGGTGAGGAGGAAGGGGACCTGAGGAACGCAGTGGGAACCCTGTTAGTAGTGATTGTGTAAGGGCGGAGTAAGTGCAGCAGTAAATATTAGAAGGGGACCTGAGGAAACGCAGTGGGAACCCTGTTAGTAGTGATTGTGTAAGGGCGGAGTAGCAGTAAATATTAGAAGGGGACCTGAGGAAACGCAGTGGGAACCCGGTTAGTAGTGATTGTGTAAGGGGGAGAGAGTAGCAGTAGATGAGAAGGGGACCTGAGGAAACGCAGTGGGAACCCGGTTATCAGTGATTGTGTACAGCGGAGTAGCGAGTAGCAGTAGATGTTAGAAGGGAACATGAGGAAACCCAGTGAGAACCCGGTTATTAATGATTGTGTAAGGGGAGTAGCAGAGTAGCAGTAAATATTAGAAGGGAACATGAGGAAACCCAGTGAGAACCCGGTTATTAATGATTGTGTAAGGGCGGAGTGTAGCAGAAATATTAGAATGGGACCTGAGGAAACGCAGTGGGAACCCGGTTATCAGTGATTGTGTGTAACAGCGGAGTAGCAGTAGATGTTAGAAGGGAACATGAGGAAACCCAGTGGGAACCCTGATATCAGTGATTGTGTAAGGGCGGAGTAGAAGTAAATATTAGAAGGGAACATGAGGAAACCCAGCGAGAACCCGGTTATTAGATTGTGTAAGGGTGGAGTAGCAGTAGATGTTAGAAGGGAACATGAGGAAACCCAGTGGGAACCCTGATATCATGTAAGATTGTGTAAGGGCGGAGTAGAGTAGTAGTAGAAGTAAATATTAGAAGGGAACATGAGGAAACCCAGTGAGAAACCCTGTTAGTAGTGATTGTGTAAGGGCGGAGTAGCAGTAGATGTTAGAAGGGAACATGAGGAAACCCAGTGGGAACCCTGTTAGTAGTGATTGTGTAAGGGCGGAAGTAGTAGCAGTAGATGTTAGAAGGGAACATGAGGAAACCCAGTGGGAACCCTGATATCAGTGATTGTGTAAGGGCGGAGTAGTAGCAGTAGATGTAGAGAGTAGCAGTAGATGTTAGAAGGGAACATGAGGAAACCCAGTGGGAACCCTGATATCAGTGATTGTGTAAGGGCGGAGTAGGAGAGTAGCAGTTAAGTAGCAGTAAATATTAGAAGGGGACCTGAGGAAACACAGTGGGAACCCTGTTAGTAGTGATTGTGTAAGGGCGGGAGTAGCAGTAATATTAGAAGGGACCTGAGGAAACACAGTGGGAACCCTGTTAGTAGTGATTGTGTAAGGGCGGAGTAGCAGTAGATGTTAGAAGGGACATGAGGAAAACCCAGTGGGAACCCTGATATCAGTGATTGTGTAAGGGGTAAGAGTAGCAGTAGAGTAGAGTAAATATTAGAAGGGGACCTGAGGAAACCCAGTGAGAACCCGGTTATCAGTGATTGTGTAACAGCGGAGTACATTCCTGCGCTGCACTCTGGGCTACGCTGCGGGGGAATAATAAAGTTATGTAAGGAAGGAGCAAGTGAAACCCAGTCCTGAGAGCAGGCAGCAGGAGGGTTCTAGGTGTCCCCTGTGGTTCAAAGCAGAGGGCGATATGAGATTTCGAGGTGAGGAGGGACCAGGTCCAGAACTCAGACAAAACTACACACCAAAGAACACAAGAGTGGCTCATCAAAGTCCAGCGAGACAAAGAGACCGGCGCGGCACACAATGGACTGGCTAAAATAACGCGTTTCATCTCGGCCGCTTGTTGCCGTTGGCGCGCCGAGGCCACGCCGGGTCAGAATGCGGGGAAAGGTGGAGCCATTTATACAAATACAACGTTACACAACGTTCAGCGCACACCCGTAACGTAGGAATGCAGAGGCAGTCGGAACGTGGAAGATGGGCGGGGGACTGACCACACGGTGCAGAACGAGGTTCTGGAGCGCGTGGGCATCGTGTGAGAAGTCGCCCAGCGGGAGTGTTGAGCGTGTGGGCGAGAACGTTGCGCCTCTGAGCTGCAGCGTCGTGATTGGACGGCGCGGCGTTAGCGCCCTGCACTAATCTCTTCCTTGCGGCCATCTGGGCAGCGGCACCAACAAGAACCACGGTTCTGCAGGTCTCATCACATCTCATGTGCACTACACCCCATTCCAACACATGCAACTAATTGTGGTGAATGTTTATCGTCGCCACGGCGACCAACGTTCCCTGGCCAGCAGTGGTGCGGTTCTAGCGACTCAGTTGGGCTCTTCTGAAAACACGTCTCCTGCTGCAGCCTAAGAGGCTTAGAGCAGAGATCTGCAGACGCTCACGTAACACAGCCGCCATTAACTCTTCACCCAGACCTGCAGGAACGTGAAAGAGGCTTTTCCCACCAGTCACTTCTCATGACTGGATTTACCGGATTCTTCCAGGCCGCGTTTCTCGTAATCCAGGTCAGGACTGGTACTACCGCAAAAGACGGGGAGGAGTGATTCCACAACTCATGACTACTCCACACGTACACAGAGTATTCCGAACCAGCAACCCAGCAGGAAGCTCTGGCTTGACAAAGCAGCTAATTATGGCCAGTTATACCAAGGAAGCTTTCCAGGGCTGCAGCAGAACGTCCTCCTCACTTTATATATCCAGCAGATAGGCATGGCCTACCATTACTATAGGAACAAAGCATGATAGTAATGCATAAGTAGGTTGGATTTTTATTGTCAAATTTCAACCACTTACACAGTACAGAGTGAAAGGAGACAAGATTCCGCTAAAACCAACACAAACGCAGCACAAAACAGAAAGAGAAGAAATAGTAATGTAATAAAATATAAACACCAGTGTTGTCTTGTGTGTAGTAACAAAGGACTACATGAATTAGTAATAAAACAGTAACAGTCTGTGTATATGTTGATATGGGTTAACATAGTGTTAACATAGTGGTTAATTTTAGTTTTAAAGTCTAAGTATGCTATTTTCAACCAAGGGACAGTTTTAAAGTGTAGTAGTAACGTAAGAGCAACATCTATGGGCTTTTCCATTAAATTCAGGTGTAGTAGGTACGCAGGAAGCAAGCTTTATGAGCGTTTTTGTTAAATTAAGTGTGTGTGTAGTAATGCAGGACCAAGGCTTATCAGCGTTTCCGTTAAATTAAAGTGTAGCAATAACGCAAAAGCAAGGTGTATGAGCATTTCCAATAAATTAAGGTGTAGTAGTAATGCAGGAGTAAGGTTTATGTGCATTATTGTTCAACTCAGGTGTAGTAGTAACTCAGTAGCCAGGTTTCTGAGCGTTTTTGTTAAATTAAGGTGTAGTAGTAATGCAGGAGTAAGGTTTATGAGCATTTCCGATAAATTAAGGTGTAGCAGTAATGCAGGAGTAAGGTTATGAGTATTTCTGTTAAGTTAAGGTGTAGTAGTAACGCAGAGGCCAGGTTTATGAGCGATATTGTTACATTTAGGTGTAGTAGTAATGCAGGAGTAAGGTTTATGAGCATTTCCGATAAATTAAGGTGTGTAGCAGTAATGCAGGAGTAAGGTTTATGAGTATTTCTGTTAATTTAAGGTGTAGTAGTAACGCAGAGGCCAGGTTTATGAGCGATATTGTTACATTTAGGTGTAGTAGTAATGCAGGAGTAAGGTTTATGAGCATTTCCGATAAATTAAGGTGTAGCAGTAATGCAGGAGTAAGGTTTATGAGTATTTCTGTTAAGTTAAGGTGTAGTAGTAACGCAGAGGCCAGGTTTATGAGCGATATTGTTACATTTAGGTGTAGTAGTAATGCAGGAGTAAGGTTTATGAGCATTTCCGATAAATTAAGGTGTAGCAGTAATGCAGGAATAAGGTTTATGAGTATTTCTGTTAGGTTAAGGTGTAGTAGTAACGCAGAGGCCAGGTTTATGAGCGATATTGTTACATTTAGGTGTAGTAGTAATGCAGGAGTAAGGTTTATGAGCATTTCCGATAAATTAAGGTGTAGCAGTAATGCAGGAATAAGGTTTATGAGTATTTCTGTTAGGTTAAGGTGTAGTAGTAACGCAGAGGCCAGGTTTATGAGCGATATTGTTACATTTAGGTGTAGTAGTAATGCAGGAGTAAGGTTTATGAGCGATATTGTTACATTTAGGTGTAGTAGTAATGCAGGAGTAAGGTTTATGAGCGATATTGTTACATTTAGGTGTAGTAGTAATGCAGGAGTAAGGTTTATGAGCGATATTGTTACATTTAGGTGTAGTAGTAATGCAGGAGTAAGGTTTATGAGCGTTATTGTTAAATTCAGGTGTAGTATTAAGCGAAGGAGTAAGGGTATGAGCCTTTTAGTTAAATTAAGGTGTGTAGTAGTAACGTCATTGTATGTCCGACTGATACCACGCACGCCGCGTATTGCATCAGAAAGCAGCGCGGCGCGGGGGAGTTGGCAGATCGCGCCTTTTTAGTAAAACGCGAAGCTCGTACGGACGGAATAAAATCACACGACGAGTAACGTGCGAGTAAGAAGGCGCTGAGAATAGTTTGTACTGAATATTTCATTTACCTTTTCGCGCTGGGCGGGAACGCGGAGATGGAACCGCGCGTCTCGGACACCGGCAGTCGATGGTAGTGCTGCGCGCGCGGACGGGGCGGGGACAAGCTTCCTGTAACGTCATGTAAACATCCCCCCTGGCCGTAACCAATCAGTACGAGAGGGCGTGGCTACACGCTCTCCATTCATGAAGAGGCCCAGGGGGACTGGAACGATATGATAAATTGATTATTATCTATTTGTTTATTGTTAAATAAAGAATAAAATGTTTCTAATGAATGTGACTTGCTGTTTAGTCCAGCTAAATGTGAAATGGATTAATCTCAGATGAGTTTTAGGTAAGTAAACTGAATAAATATGGAAATATTTATTTATTTTCCTTCTTGCTGTATGCATGCTACATATCCCTCTGGATACACTAGTGAGATATAGTGTCAAATACACTATTGTAGTTGTTAATATGTATTTGTGTTGAGGGGGAATTTTTCAGTTCACATGGAGCCTGGGCCCCAGGGGCTTTTTCACAGCATCCGCTGCAGATTTGCTGTCTGGTTTAATAAAACAAACAATGAACAGGAATTTTTGCACCCATTGCCCCTCGGCAGGGAGAGTGGGATGTGCTGAGACGTCCCTCACATGACTGTAGTTAGTTGGGCTCAGATTTAAAGGCACAGCAACTGTACTGACTATACATGTTCCTTGTACAGTAATCTTCTTCATATCACATCATGTCTTTAAAGAGTGAACAGGGATTTACTTACTACATTCCTTTTTAAACTTTGACAGCCTTCAGATGAAACCCATACCATAGAAAAGTTGGAGCAGTAGACCTACTTTTAGTAGCCCCATTTGTGCAACAGACAAATCCTTTTCAGACATTTAGCCCAAACAGAAAGCCAGCCAAAAGCTCAGAGAAGATTAATCTGAAATAAATGACCCTTTAAAGGCCCAGTATGAACAGGTTGAGCTGCTGATCCTGTTCACGGCCACAGGTCTAATTTTCCCCCTGACACGCCTGGTCTCTAAAATTGAATCGTGAATCAGTAGTGAGGTTCATGTAGGCTTTTCTAAAACGGATGAATAGTAGTAAAATAGTAGTGAAGTAGTAGAGTATTTTTGTAAAAAATGATTTATAGTAGTAATGTAGCAGGAAGGTCCAGGAGAGCTTTTGTAAACCTGATGCGTAGTAGTAATATAGTAGTAAAGTCCATGAGCGTTGTAGTAAAAATGATTTATAGTAGTAATGTAGCAGGAAGGTCCAGGAGAGCTTTTGTAAACCTGATGCGTAGTAGTAATATAGTAGTAAAGTCCATGAGCGTTGTAGTAAAAATGATTTATAGTAGTAATGTAGCAGAAAGGTCCAGGAGAGCTTTTGTAAACCTGATGTGTAGTAGTAATATAGTAGTAAAGTCCATGAGCGTTGTTGTAAAAATGATTTATAGTAGTAATGTAGCAGGAAGGTCTATGATGCATAGTAGTAATGTCTCTGTGTCACATGAACTATTTACATTGGTCTGGCTGGTAGAATCCATGATGATAAAGGGTTATTTGTACCCGGACCCCAACAGACGGCCTTATTGCTTCTCATCAGTTGCTTGCATTTCAGGTTCACTGAGTTGCATGTCTGCC
>NW_021630015.1:110931-170931 GCF_900700375.1 Denticeps clupeoides | reverse complement strand
TGAGAACACTACACAACACCTACACAAATTATACAAAAATCGTACACGCTAAACAAACATGCAACACATCAACCATGCACACTACACAACGCCTACACATGCTGCATAACAACCATACACACTACACAACACACACAACAGAACAATCATACAAACTACACAACACAACAACTGCACATTCTACACAACAATGGTACACACTACAAAACAACCATACATGCTACACAACTCCTGCTCATGCTACACAACAACCATACACACTACACAACACCTACACACACTACAGAACAATCATACACACTACACAACAACTGCACATGCTACACAACAATGGTACACACTACAAAACAACCATACATGCTACACAACTCCTGCTCATGCTACACAACAACCATACACACTACACAACACCTACACACACTACAGAACAATCATACACACTACACAACAACTGCACATGCTACACAACAATGGTACACACTACAAAACAACCATACATGCTACACAACACTTTAAACTAATAATACAATATAGATTAATACTGAATTGTAGTTTTACTGGTAAAATTCTAGATGCTGTAATCTAAATGAGATTTTGGTACAAAAAGATTTGGTCCAAATACAAATTGGATAGAATTCTTTTGGAAATCTCAATGATCTCAGATCAGATCTAGAGGGCGTTAAATCACATAAATAATGGTCTTTCAACTGTTTCAACTGGTCTCAGATCAGAATCCAGAAACCTTTACATCTAATCGTAACGCAACTATACAACTTGTCATGTGCCTGCATTTATACTTTCTAGTTCGACACTTTTATACTCTTTAATCAGTTCATTTCTAGTCGCTCACGGCGGTAAAATACGGTAAAACGTGGTGTAGAAATTACGTCGCCGCTGGCGTCGGAATAAACGCGTTACTGAGATCAGCGAGAAGACGGAAGAAAGCGACTCTTTTTCAGTGGAAAGATGAAAAAGCAGCTCACCGACCTGACCAGCGCTGCGTGGCAGAGACCGAATAACGGTACACACACACACACACACACACCAGCCCGCCCTGCTTTACGTAAGTGTGAGGAAGAGAACAGCGCGGCAGGAGGAACATCTCAGAACATCTCAGAATGCTGAGATACTATCACCATTAGACGTTCAGCAGTTGACTAGATGAAAGAACCAATGGCATTTCATTACTTCTGAAAAAAAAAGAATATTATAAATATTCATTGTATTACATGTGATTGAACTGTTATGAATGTCAGTCCACAGTCTGCTGATGACCTGATCATCCATGTGATGTCATTCCTCATTTTCCTTAGTCTGTTTGTCCTTTTTTAACGTGCCTGAGTGAGAGCCACGTATCTGATGACATCCCTGATATCCATGTGTGCCTACTAACCAGAAAAGCACAAAGTCCCAGGTTCAAACCCCACTTACTACCATGGTGTCCCTGAACATTTACATTTACATTTACAGCATTTATCAGACGCCCTTATCCAGAGCGACTTACAGTCAGTAGTTACAGGGACAGTCTCCCTGGAGCAACTTAAGGTTGAGTGTCTTGCTCAGGGACACAATGGTAGTAAGTGGGATTCGAACAGGACACTTAACCCTGAGTGTGTCCGGGGGGGGGGGGGACTGTCCCTGTAACTACTGACTGTAACAGTCACAGTCCCTGAGAAATAACACGTTTACTCAGAAGTTACTCATGAGAAGACCAGAGGATGGTGCTAAAACGTCCTGACAGCCACAGGTCATGGTGCAGGAACACTAGGGAGAACGTTCACGTGTAAATAAAACAGGAAAAAGTAGCTTACTGGTTATTACATAGATTGAAAATATAATAAATATGTATAAAAGCAGAAATGATGTGTTAATTCGTCTCCAGATCTCTGAATCTCAGGGAGAGAACCTGTTGGAGGCACAGAGCTTGTGAGTCTGTGAGCTCACCAGATGAGGGCAACATTTCTCACCACCACATTTCATGGGTGGCTTGGACCACATAAACGCATCTGGATATGAAGTCTAGATTGAAAGAGTTGAGGAGATTGGCTAGTTAAGGTGTTAATTTGCATTCATCATTTTATGGTATTGATTCAACTTGTTCTGCCACTGATGGGTATGGTGGACCACCATCAGCAGTTCAGAAGTGCTGTACTGGAAATCCAGCTCAGTCCAGCCCTCTGAGGGAGAAGTGTGATTGTGAAAGAGCAGGGCTCAGCAGCAGCGTTCAGAACCGTTTCTCCTGTCCCAGCAAGTTCTCCTTTCCTCAGCACTACATCAAGAATCATAAAGAAAGACCAGGGAGAACCTGCAGGAACCGCCTCTTCATTGTTAATGGAACAGAGAATCACATAGACACCAGGGGTCCTGTAAGATCTTCATTGGATCTTCTTAAGATGGTTTCAGAATCTGTACAGCTTTTTTTACATTGTCCACAGACCAGATGTTTGACCACACCCTTGTTTTGTAAAGTGGTACTGCAGAGCACCAGTCCGCTAGAAGGATTTCTGATCTATTGTTGCATTTTTTTATTTCATCTTCTGGCCTATAGCTTTCAGATGAAGGGTCAAGGAGCTCATGAGGAACATGACAGTCATCACAGCAAACCTGGACACACAGAGCACTTTAAAACACGGCAGCACCGGACGAGAGGGCAGGGAACCATGCAGAACTGGAGGAGAGCAGGAAGAACACTTTACTGGCTTCTCTGCAGACGGATGTGTAAAAGTTTGGTGAAGTAGAGAAATGTAAATGGAACAAATGTGCTGATATTTGGAGAGTGCAGCACGTCTGGTTTAGCAATCACGGCATTTCATTTCTCAAGTTCACGTTCGTAGGTTGATTTCATGCTTGGCCTTTTCAAGCAATGGTAGTAGCCTAGCGCGTAACACACTCGTCTATGAACCAGAAGACCCAGGTTCAAATCCCACTTACTACCATCGTGTCCCTGAGCAGGACACTTAACCCTGAGTGTCTCCAGGGGGGGACTGTCCCTGTAACTACTGACTGTAAGTCGCTCTGGGTAAGGGCGTCTGGTAAATGCTGTACAACGTAATGCCATACGTATCATATTTGGGACATGCGTTTCTGAGATATAAACTTTGCAGAAATATACTATCTGATGCTTGTTTTCTACCTTTTGCACTACAAAAATCCTCACATACAACCACTATAAAGAGAGATTTAGTGGTAAATCCCTCAACAGTCATTTGTTATTCTTTTCTGGACTCACTACAGGGTCATCAGGTCAGCAGGAAAAACTACCCTGGAACAAAATTCACAGGACGCCTCAATCCAGACTCTAAACTTTAAAGTGAAGTGTTATCCATATATGCGCCATATCTCTGTAAAATGTGCAAAACCTCCTCACTATGTGCAGTAATGTGCAATATCTTCACACAACGTGCAACAGACTGTAAAATCTACACTATATTCCTCACACTGAGTCGACTGCACCTTAAACTTTGTTGTTCCTTGACAAGTGACAATGACAATAAAGGTTTATCTTATTTGTCTTTCATAGTCCACAATACGGTGCTTTGATGAATAAATGACACAATCTACAGATTGAAATTGGATTTTTACAACAAATAATAAGATATTTTTGAATTCTGAGTCTATATGATGTTGAAATTATAGAAGAGCTGACAGGAAGTTCACTGCTGAAGATGTCCTGCAATTTGAGTGACATAAGGGGTCTTGTAGAGACAGATGGCGAAGGGGAAAATAGGAATCGGACTCCCTAGTTTTTTATTGCCCAAAGTATCAAATACGATACAAACATATACAAAAAAAATCTACTTGCAAATTATTTTGTTGTTTTTACATGTTGCTAAAGGACCAAACAAAGACTAAAATTAAAAAAAATGTAGCTTTCTGTGCATTATTTCCATTAAATTAATGTGACTTTTCAGAAATGATCTGGTCAAGATATCCGTGCAGGAACCAACAGGAAAATCCTGTTTTGTCTGCAGAGAGCTTGATGGGATTTGTTTGAGTGAAGTGTAGACCACACAGCTCCACAGAATCACGTAAACTGGGACATTTTTGATGCTGACTCAAAGCGACACAGTATATCCAGTGGTGTCCCCCAAGCTCCAGCAGGTCTTTGATCTAAAGGCTTTAGCCCTGCCTGGGAAAACAGGAGTTCTAGTGTATCAGCGAGATCACAAAGCGCTTTGTTCAGCCACCATAAACGGGGTGAATGAGATCAGAAAATGTAAAGACTCTGGCCTGGTTTCCAGCAGCGGAGCTTATTTTTCTTTAGGCAGACATGCAACTCAGTGAACCTGAAATGCAAGCAACTGATGAGAAGCAATAAGGCCGTCTGTTGGGGTCCGGGTACAAATAACCCTTTATCATCATGGATTCTACCAGCCAGACCAATGTAAATAGTTCATGTGACACAGAGACATTACTACTATGCATCATAGACCTTCCTGCTACATTACTACTATAAATCATTTTTACAACAACGCTCATGGACTTTACTACTATATTACTACTACGCATCAGGTTTACAAAAGCTCTCCTGGACCTTTCTGCTACATTACTACTATAAATCATTTTTACAACAACGCTCATGGACTTTACTACTATATTACTACTACGCATCAGGTTTACAAAAGCTCTCCTGGACCTTCCTGCTACATTACTACTATAAATCATTTTTACTACAACGCTCATGGACTTTACTACTATATTACTACTACGCATCAGGTTAACAAAAGCTCTCATAGACCTTCCTGCTACATTACTTCTATAAATCATTTTTACTACAACGCTCATGGACTTTACTACTATATTACTACTACGCATCAGGTTTACAAAAGCTCTCATAGACCTTCCTGCTACATTACTACTATAAATCATTTTTTACAACTACTATTTTACTACTATTCATCCATTTTAGAAAAGCCTACATGAACCTCACTACTGATTCACGATTAAATTTTAGAGACCAGGCGTGTCAGGGGGAAAATTAGACCTGTGGCCGTGAACAGGATCAGCAGCTCAACCTGTTCATACTGGGCCTTTAAAGGGTCATTTATTTCAGATTAATCTTCTCTGAGCTTTTGGCTGGCTTTCTGTTTGGGCTAAATGTCTGAAAAGGATTTGTCTGTTGCACAAATGGGGCTACTAAAAGTAGGTCTACTGCTCCAACTTTTCTATGGTATGGGTTTCATCTGAAGGCTGTCAAAGTTTAAAAAGGAATGTAGTAAGTAAATCCCTGTTCACTCTTTAAAGACATGATGTGATATGAAGAAGATTACTGTACAAGGAACATGTATAGTCAGTTCAGTTGCTGTGCCTTTAAATCTGAGCCCAACTAACTACAGTCATGTGAGGGACGTCTCAGCACATCCCACTCTCCCTGCCGAGGGGCAATGGGTGCAAAAATTCCTGTTCATTGTTTGTTTTATTAAACCAGACAGCAAATCTGCAGCGGATGCTGTGAAAAAGCCCCTGGGGCCCAGACTCCATGTGAACTGAAAAATTCCCCCTCAACACAAATACATATTAACAAGTACAATAGTGTATTTGACACTATATCTCACTAGTGTATCCAGAGGGATGTGTAGCATGCATACAGCAAGAAGGAAAAGTGAATATTTCCAGTTTACTTACCTAAAACTCATCTGAGATTAATCCATTTCACATTTAGCTGGACTAAACAGCAAGTCACATTCATTAGAAACATTTTATTCTTTATTTAACAATAAATAAATAGATAATAATCTATTTATCATATCGTTCCAGTCCCCCTGGGCCTCTTCATGAATGGAGAGCGTGTAGCCACGCCCTCTCGTACTGATTGGTTACGGCCAGGGGGGATGTTTACATGACGTTACAGGAAGCTTGTCCCCGCCCCGTCCGCGCGCGCAGCACTACCATCGACTGCCGGTGTCCGAGACGCGCGGTTCCATCTCCGCGTTCCCGCCCAGCGCGAAAAGGTAAATGAAATATTCAGTACAAACTATTCTCAGCGCCTTCTTACTCGCACGTTACTCGTCGTGTGATTTTATTCCGTCCGTACGAGCTTCGCGTTTTACTAAAAAGGCGCGATCTGCCAACTCCCCCGCGCCGCGCTGCTTTCTGATGCAATACGCGGCGTGCGTGGTATCAGTCGGACATACAATGACGTTACTACTACACCTTAATTTAACTAAAAAGGCTCATAAACCTTGCTCCTGCTTTAATACTACACCTGAATTTAACAATAACGCTCATAAACCTTACTCCTGCTTTACTACTACACCTAAATGTAACAATATCGCTCATAAACCTTACTCCTGCATTACTACTACACCTAAATGTAACAATATCGCTAATAAACCTGGCCTCTGCGTTACTACTACACCTTAACTTAACAGAAATACTCATAAACCTTACTCCTGCATTACTGCTACACCTTAATTTATCGGAAATGCTCATAAACCTTACTCCTGCATTACTACTACACCTAAATGTAACAATATCGCTCATAAACCTGGCCTCTGCGTTACTACTACACCTTAACCTAACAGAAATACTCATAAACCTTACTCCTGCATTACTGCTACACCTTAATTTATCGGAAATGCTCATAAACCTTACTCCTGCATTACTACTACACCTAAATGTAACAATATCGCTCATAAACCTGGCCTCTGCGTTACTACTACACCTTAACCTAACAGAAATACTCATAAACCTTATTCCTGCATTACTGCTACACCTTAATTTATCGGAAATGCTCATAAACCTTACTCCTGCATTACTACTACACCTAAATGTAACAATATCGCTCATAAACCTGGCCTCTGCGTTACTACTACACCTTAACTTAACAGAAATACTCATAAACCTTACTCCTGCATTACTGCTACACCTTAATTTATCGGAAATGCTCATAAACCTTACTCCTGCATTACTACTACACCTAAATGTAACAATATCGCTCATAAACCTGGCCTCTGCGTTACTACTACACCTTAAATTAACAGAAATACTCATAAACCTTACTCCTGCATTACTGCTACACCTTAATTTATCGGAAATGCTCATAAACCTTACTCCTGCATTACTACTACACCTAAATGTAACAATATCGCTCATAAACCTGGCCTCTGCGTTACTACTACACCTTAACTTAACAGAAATACTCATAAACCTTACTCCTGCATTACTGCTACACCTTAATTTATCGGAAATGCTCATAAACCTTACTCCTGCATTACTACTACACCTTAATTTAACAAAAACGCTCAGAAACCTGGCTACTGAGTTACTACTACACCTGAGTTGAACAATAATGCACATAAACCTTACTCCTGCATTACTACTACACCTTAATTTATTGGAAATGCTCATACACCTTGCTTTTGCGTTATTGCTACACTTTAATTTAACGGAAACGCTGATAAGCCTTGGTCCTGCATTACTACAACACCTTAATTTAACAAAAACGCTCATAAAGCTTGCTTCCTGCGTACCTACTACACCTGAATTTAATGGAAAAGCCCATAGATGTTGCTCTTACGTTACTACTACACTTTAAAACTGTCCCTTGGTTGAAAATAGCATACTTAGACTTTAAAACTAAAATTAACCACTATGTTAACACTATGTTAACCCATATCAACATATACACAGACTGTTACTGTTTTATTACTAATTCATGTAGTCCTTTGTTACTACACCAAAGACAACACTGGTGTTTATATTTTATTACATTACTATTTCTTCTCTTTCTGTTTTGTGCTGCGTTTGTGTTGGTTTTAGCGGAATCTTGTCTCCTTTCACTCTGTACTGTGTAAGTGGTTGAAATTTGACAATAAAAAATCCAACCTACTTATGCATTACTATCATGCTTTGTTCCTATAGTAATGGTAGGCCATGCCTATCTGCTGGATATATAAAGTGAGGAGGACGTTCTGCTGCAGCCCTGGAAAGCTTCCTTGGTATAACTGGCCATAATTAGCTGCTTTGTCAAGCCAGAGCTTCCTGCTGGGTTGCTGGTTCGGAATACTCTGTGTACGTGTGGAGTAGTCATGAGTTGTGGAATCACTCCTCCCCGTCTTTTGCGGTAGTACCAGTCCTGACCTGGATTACGAGAAACGCGGCCTGGGAAGAATCCGGTAAATCCAGTCATGAGAAGTGACTGGTGGGAAAAGCCTCTTTCACGTTCCTGCAGGTCTGGGTGAAGAGTTAATGGCGGCTGTGTTACGTGAGCGTCTGCAGATCTCTGCTCTAAGCCTCTTAGGCTGCAGCAGGAGACGTGTTTTCAGAAGAGCCCAACTGAGTCGCTAGAACCGCACCACTGCTGGCCAGGGAACGTTGGGTCGCCGTGGCGACGATAAACATTCACCACAATTTAGTTGCATGTGTTGGAATGGGTGTGTAGTGCACATGAGATGTGATGAGACCTTGCAGAACCGTGGTTCTTGTTGGTGCCGCTGCCCAGATGGCCGCAAGGAAGAGATTAGTGCAGGGCGCTAACGCCGCGCCGTCCAATCACGACGCTGCAGCTCAGAGGCGCAACGTTCTCGCCCACACGCTCAACACTCCCGCTGGGCGACTTCTCACACGATGCCCACGCGCTCCAGAACCTCGTTCTGCGCCGTGTGGTCAGTCCCCCGCCCATCTTCCACGTTCCGACTGCCTCTGCATTCCTACGTTACGGGTGTGTGCGCTGAACGTTGTGTAACGTTGTATTTGTATAAATGGCTCCACCTTTCCCCGCATTCTGACCCGGCGTGGCCTCGGCGCGCCAACGGCAACAAGCGGCCGAGATGAAACGCGTTATTTTAGCCAGTCCATTGTGTGCCGCGCCGGGTCTCTTTGTCTCGCTGGACTTTGATGAGCCACTCTTGTGTTCTTTGGTGTGTAGTTTTGTCTGAGTTCTGGACCTGGTCCACTCCTCACCTCGAAATCTCATAATCGCCCCTCTGCTTTGAACCACAGGGGACACCTAGAACCCTCCTGCTGCCTGCTCTCAGGACTGGGTTTCACTTGCTCCTTCCTTACATAACTTTATTATTCCCCCGCAGCGTAGCCCAGAGTGCAGCGCAGGAATGTACTCCGCTGTTACACAATCACTGATAACCGGGTTCTCACTGGGTTTCCTCAGGTCCCCTTCTAATATTTACTGCTACTCCGCCCTTACACAATCACTGATATCAGGGTTCCCACTGGGTTTCCTCAGGTCCCCTTCTAATATTTACTTCTACTCCGCCCTTACACAATCACTGATATCAGGGTTCCCACTGGGTTTCCTCATGTTCCCTTCTAACATCTACTGCTACTCCGCCCTTACACAATCACTACTAACAGGGTTCCCACTGTGTTTCCTCAGGTCCCCTTCTAATATTTACTGCTACTCCGCCCTTACACAATCACTACTAACAGGGTTCCCACTGTGTTTCCTCAGGTCCCCTTCTAATATTTACTGCTACTCCGCCCTTACACAATCACTGATATCAGGGTTCCCACTGGGTTTCCTCATGTTCCCTTCTAACATCTACTGCTACTCCGCCCTTACACAATCACTGATATCAGGGTTCCCACTGGGTTTCCTCATGTTCCCTTCTAACATCTACTGCTACTCCGCCCTTACACAATCACTACTAACAGGGTTCCCACTGGGTTTCCTCATGTTCCCTTCTAACATCTACTGCTACTCCGCCCTTACACAATCACTACTAACAGGGTTCTCACTGGGTTTCCTCATGTTCCCTTCTAATATTTACTTCTACTCCGCCCTTACACAATCACTGATATCAGGGTTCCCACTGGGTTTCCTCATGTTCCCTTCTAACATCTACTGCTACTCCACCCTTACACAATCACTAATAACCGGGTTCTCGCTGGGTTTCCTCATGTTCCCTTCTAATATTTACTTCTACTCCGCCCTTACACAATCACTGATATCAGGGTTCCCACTGGGTTTCCTCATGTTCCCTTCTAACATCTACTGCTACTCCGCTGTTACACAATCACTGATAACCGGGTTCCCACTGCGTTTCCTCAGGTCCCATTCTAATATTTACTGCTACTCCGCCCTTACACAATCATTAATAACCGGGTTCTCACTGGGTTTCCTCATGTTCCCTTCTAATATTTACTGCTACTCCGCCCTTACACAATCATTAATAACCGGGTTCTCACTGGGTTTCCTCATGTTCCCTTCTAACATCTACTGCTACTCCGCTGTTACACAATCACTGATAACCGGGTTCCCACTGCGTTTCCTCAGGTCCCCTTCTAATATTTACTGCTACTCCGCCCTTACACAATCACTACTAACAGGGTTCCCACTGCGTTTCCTCAGGTCCCCTTCTAACATCTACTGCTACTCCGCCCTTACACAATCACTACTAACAGGGTTCCCACTGCGTTTCCTCAGGTCCCCTTCTAATATTTACTGCTACTCCGCCCTTACACAATCACTACTAACAGGGTTCCCACTGCGTTCCTCAGGTCCCCTTCTAACATCTACTGCTACTCCGCCCTTACACAATCACTACTAACAGGGTTCCCACTGCGTTCCTCAGGTCCCCTTCCTCCTCACCTCTGGACTGAAAGCATGGTGGACAAGATGGCGTCGGTGGGGCGGATGCTGCTGCGGCGGCGCGTGCTGGACTGCGGCGGGGAGGAGAGCCGCTTCGCCCGCTGCCTCTCCACTCTGGACCTGATTGCGTTGGGCGTGGGTTCCACGCTGGGCGCCGGCGTCTACGTTCTGGCGGGCGAGGTGGCGCGGGAGAAAGCCGGGCCGGCCATCATCCTCAGCTTCCTGATCGCGGCGCTGTCGTCCATGCTGGCCGGCCTGTGCTACGCCGAGTTCGGCGCCCGGGTCCCGAAGACAGGCTCCGCCTACCTCTACAGCTACGTCACGGTGGGCGAGATCTGGGCCTTCATCACTGGCTGGAACCTCATCTTGTCCTACGTCATTGGTGAGAACGGCAGCAGAATGTCCCCTGGGCTCTGGGCAATCATGATGGCGCTGATGCTCACGCCTCTCCCACCAGGTACGGCTAGCGTGGCGCGAGCGTGGAGCTCCACCTTCGACAACCTGGTGGAGCAGAAGATCTCTGGATTTTTCTTGGCCTACATGACCATGAAGGTTCCTGGCAAGGTTCTGGCAGAATACCCTGACGTGTTTGCGCTGGTGCTGGTGCTCCTCCTGACGGGTGGGCAGAACTGCAGAACATGAAGATGGTGGTGACAGCGGTGAACATGATGATGATGATGGTGATGGTTTTCCCTACAGGCCTTCTGGCGTTTGGCGTGAGCGAATCAGCGCTGGTGAATAAAATCTTCACCGGGATCAACCTGGTGGTCCTGGGCTTCGTCATCATCTCTGGCTTTTTGAAGGGCGACACGCACAACTGGAATCTGACCAAAGACGACTTCATCAACGAGACCAACGGGACGACGGCAGAGTGAGTACGGCTGGGGGCGTGGCCCGGCGGGGGGCGTGGCCGCGTCGCGCTTCTCACCTTCTCACCTTCTCTTCCAGAGTGATAGACAAGCGCTTCGGCGCCGGCGGCTTCGCCCCGTTTGGACTGACGGGCATCCTGACGGGCGCGGCCACCTGCTTCTACGCTTTCGTGGGTTTCGACTGCATCGCCACAACAAGTACGTTCTAGATGGTTCTGACGGTGTTCTGTGGTGCGCGTGGGCAGCCGGGCGTGACCCGGCGTTGTTCTCTGCTCCGGCAGGTGAAGAGGCGAAGAACCCCATGCGCTCCATCCCGGTGGGCATCGTGGCGTCGCTGCTCATCTGCTTCTTCGCCTACTTCGGCGTGTCGGCGGCGCTGACGCTCATGATGCCGTACTACCGGCTGAACACCCAGAGTCCGCTGCCTGAGGCCTTCAGCCACGTGGGCTGGGCCCCGGCGCGCTACATCGTGGCGGCGGGGTCCCTCTGCGCCCTCTCCACCAGGTCAGCGCCCCGCCCCGCCCGCTTCTCGGCCAATACAGCTCTGCAGTTTGGGGCAGTGGTGGCCTAGCGGTTAAGGAAGCGGCCCCGTAACCAGAAGGTCGCCGGTTCGAATCCCGATCTGCCAAGGTGCCACTGAGCAAAGCACCGTCCCCACACACTGCTCCCTGGGCGCCTGTCATGGTGCCCACTGCCCACTCAGAATGATGGTTAAATGCAGAGGACACATTTCACTGTGTGCACCGTGCGCTGTGCTGCTGTGTATCACATGTGACAATCACGTCACTTTCTTATTATTTCCGCAGCCTGCTGGGTTCCATGTTCCCCATGCCGCGGGTCATCTACGCCATGGCCGAGGACGGCCTGCTGTTCCGCTTCCTGTCCAGGATGAACGAGCGCACCAGGACGCCCCTGCTGGCCACCGTGGTCTCTGGCATCGTGGCAGGTGACCGCAGAGCCGGCGTCCACTCCTGAGACCTTCCTGTTCCGAGGCGCCCGTTCTTGACTCTGCTTCCTGTTCGCAGCCCTCATGGCGTTCCTGTTCGACCTGGCCGCCCTGGTGGACCTCATGTCCATCGGCACCCTGCTGGCGTACTCGCTGGTGGCCGTGTGTGTCCTGATCCTGAGGTGACGCGCGCGTGACGGGTGACGGTGACAGGTGACGGTGGCGAGTGTGTGATGGCGTCGTGTCTGTGGGTGTGAGAGCAGGTATCAGCCTGGAACGCTGAGCTCCTCCAGTCAGATGGAGAAGCTGGTGGAGCTGGTCGGGGGGGAGAAGGTGGCGGCGCCGGGCGTGGACAGCGGGGACGAGTACAGTCCCGACCTGGAGGAACGTCCCTACATGGAGAAGTTCAGCCTGCGGCTGCTGCTGTCGCCCGGCCGGGACACCCCCACCGAGATGTCCGGGACCATCGTCTACTCGGCCACCGCCATCGTGTGTGAGTCTGTCCTCCCGCCCGGGTCCCTCGCGTCCCTCGTTCGACGTGACCTGAGCGTGTCCCTCTCTCCGCAGCCGCCCTCATCACCCTGCTCTGTGTGGTCCTGGCCTTGTGGTTGAAGGAGCTGATGCAGCTCCACCCGCTGTATGTCACCATCTGCGCCGTGCTGGTCCTCATGTGCAGCGCCTGCGTCTTCATCATCTGGAGACAACCTGAGAGCAGGGAGACGCTGAACTTCAAGGTAACGCCGATGCGTCTCGTACGTTTTCTACGTTACTTCACATGATAACACACTTCTGACACATAATCCTGTCAGTGGTAGTGGTGTCCTAGCGGTTAAGGAAGCGGCCCCGTAATCAGAAGGTTGTCGGTTCGAATCCCGACCCGCCAGGGTGCCACTGACGTGCACCGTCCCCACACACTGGTCCCCGGGCGCCTGTCATGGTGCCCACTGCTCACTCAGTTAAATGCAGAGGACACATTTCATTGTGTGCTGTCACTTCACTATAACTTTAATTAATTTGATATATCAAATAGCAGCTCGTCCACCCCGGAGACGCTGTGATTACACCACAGACCGCTTTTCTGCTCGTGTAGCGAATCTACCGCCGCGTTCAGCGCAGGAAACGCCGCCGTAACACGATAATAACGTGACGTTGAACATTTCCAGCGTTTATCATTTACGCCCTTATCCAGAGCGACTTACAGTCAGTAGTGACAGGGACAGTCCCCCCCTGGAGACACTCAGGGTTAAGTGTCCTGCTCAGGGACACCATGGTAGTATGTGGGGTTTGAACCTGGGTCTTCTGGTTAATAGACGAGTGTGTTACCCGCTAGGCTACTACCACCCTGTAGTTACAGGGACAGTCCCCCCCCGGAGACACTCAGGGTTAAGTGTCCTGCTCAGGGACACCATGGTAGTATGTGGGGTTTGAACCTGGGTCTTCTGGTTAATAGACGAGTGTCTTACCCGCTAGGCTACTAACACCCTGTAGTTACAGGGACAGTCCCCCCCCGGAGACACTCAGGGTTAAGTGTCCTGCTCAGGGACACCATGGTAGTAAGTGGGGTTTGAACCCGGGTCTTCTGGTTAATAGACGAGTGTGTTACCCGCCAGGTTACCACCTCCACCGTTCATGGTGCCATTCCTGCTTCGTTTTTTCGAGCCCGCTTCGATTCTATTGGTCGCGTGAAAACACGGTTTAACTTTGACCTCCTGCGTGCAACAGGCCGCCACAGTCGCTACCAGCGCTACTTCTTAACATGGTTACGGTAAAATCGATTACGTTCCGCACTGATTCATTTCACACCAAACACACATGACAGACATCGTGACCCCACAAGCTCCTCCCCCTGACCTCCGCAGGTGCCGCTGCTGCCCTGGCTTCCTCTCTTCAGCATCTTCGTGAACATCTACCTGATGATGCAGCTGGACGTGGCCACCTGGTGCCGCTTCGCGGTGTGGATGGTGATTGGTGAGTGGGGCCCGTCCGTCAGTCTGGTGGGAGGAGGAGGAGAGTTCGCCTCGTCGTGAACTTCCACCTGATGGTGTCCCGCAGGGTTCCTCATCTATTTTGGATACGGCATCTGGCACAGCGGCGAGTCGCCCAGCTCCGCCTCGCGGAAATACCACGAGGATCTGCAGACCAAGACCCCCATCTACCGGGGCGGGGCCGAGAGTGAGACAGAGGGCGTGTCCTCCTAACGTGGACGGTGATACCGACGAGCATGAACGCCTGTTCCGTTTACGGCGTTTACCACAGCCTTGTCACTACACAAGCCTCTGCCCACTGTAAATGTGTGTGTGTGTGTGTGTGTGTGTGTATTTACTGTCATGTCTGTCCGGTTGTATGGGACAGATACGGTAATAAATTGGCAGATGGAGGTCCGAGACACGTAGAACGTACGGCGCTGTTCTGTATTTATGAAACAGTATTAAAATCCTCCAGCACTTACATGTGTGTCCCCGTGTCACTGGTCGGTGGGCGTGGCTGGTGGTGACGTGTTTTAGATGGCTTTTCTGTGTTGGTGCCTGCTGTTCATCTGGCGACGTGCGGGACCATGGCGAACGCGAGGAATTTCAAGTTGTAAATAATGTCCTCCCCCAGCCCGGCCGTCTGCTTCACTATCTCTCTCTTTTCTACTTCCTGTCTTATTCTTTATTATTTATGTAATTTCTACAGCTGAAGTGAGTTTGAGTGAAGTGTAGACATACTGGTCTGATCCCTGTACGTTTTCTACGCTGTAAATACATCCTGTACAAACCAAACCGTTTTAAATGTGTTCTTTTTTTCTAAAATAAACTTATTCTGTCACACTTGTGTTGCCTTGTGATTCCTGCTGCCATGTCACCTCCTGCCAAAGTGTGAATCTGGTTCCGCCACCGAGGTCCCCTTGATGAAGGTCCCGTCCCCACGCACTGTCCACTGTCACCAGGGGTGATGGTTAAACACAGAGGACACGTTTCACCGCAGTGCTTCACAATGACAATCGCTTCACTTCGAATGTAGAATCTATGAGCGCCACCAGGTGTCGCTGTTGCACGAGCAAATTCTCAAAATCACAAAAAGACTTTTAATTTACTTTTTTATCTTACTTTTCACGCATTTCATACAATAATGAAAAAAGCTTCATTTCTAAATGGGGCAAATGAATATTTAAAATCTACTTAAATTGTAATAAAGTCCAGTAATGTCGGCTTTTCTTCACATGATGAACCAATCCGAGGCTCCGTTTTTCCCACGTGACCTTTGTCGGGCTGCGGTGTTGCCAGGTCCTCGTATGTTAAGCCATTTCTTTCTCATATAGAAACATTGCTCGTCACTTATTCCCACTTTTTTCTGTTATTGTTCTGGTATGTTAACGTATGCGAATCACACGACGAACGATTATTATAAGCCTGTCATTATTTATTTACTTTTTTCAGGACAGGGTATTTATGTAAAATGGTGATCTGGCAACCCCCCCCCCCTCTCTCGGACCTTTAAAAGTGGGACAGTGCGTCGGGTCCCGGGCTGAAGCCGAGAAGTTTAGATCAAGTTTTATCTCTGTTTCCTGGTTCATTTCTTTTGAGGACAGGTTCAGTGGAAGAGAATGGAAATGGACACTGTGTGACCTTACTGACCTTGTGACCCTCTCTGACGTGGACATGGTCTGAAGACAGATGTCCTATTGGCTTTTCCCTGTAGTCAACTGTAGTGACCTGTCCAGACCATCCAGACATGCAGCAGGAGCATCTCTTCAAGGTCCTGGTTATTGGGGACCTTGGGGTGGGGAAGACCTCCATCATCAAGCGCTTCGTCCACCAGATCTTCTCCCAGCATTACAGGGCCACCATCGGGGTGGACTTTGCGCTGAAGGTTCTGCACTGGGACAGCAAGACGGTGGTCAGGCTGCAGCTGTGGGACATCGCTGGTACGTCTGTTCCGACTTTATTACATTCTGTTAAATAATCCACAGATCATCTACAGAACAGGGCATAATTATCTGTGCTTTATTAGAATAATGAGTGTCATTCCAGGACAGGAGCGCTATGGCAACATGACACGGGTGTACTACAGGGAGGCGGTGGGGGCGCTGCTGGTCTTCGATGTCACCCGGGCCGCCACCTTTGATGCGGTACTCAAGTGGAAGGAGGACCTGGACACCAAGGTCACCCTGAGCAGTAAAAAAGTGGTCCCCGCCGTCCTCCTGGCCAACAAATGCGACCTGCTGGGTCTCCCCGCGCCCCTGCCCAAACTGGACGCCTTCTGCAAGGAGAACGGCTTCGTGGGCTGGTACGAAACCTCGGCGAAGGTGAGACGGAGATACCTCGAGATTGCAGGCATAATGAAGTGGTGGCAGAACCCTGCCAAATTTCCGGGTGTGTGTATAAATAAGAGCTCAGGAAGCAGGAGCTCTGACACGCTGCCTCTAATGAATCCCACGGTGGTGGGGGTGTTTGGCGTGAAGGTGTGAAGCTGCAGAGCCTCAGTCATGCTGCGGTCAACCCAGGTTGGTGTAGGATGAAGCTGCTTCATTTTATCCTCTGGTCTGTTTCTCAGGACAACACCAACATCGACAGCGCCGTGCGGTGCCTGGTGGAGCACATCCTGGTCCACGAGGAGAGCGCCGCAGGTGATGCCGACCCGGACGTGGTGGCCCTAGCCGGACACGGCCCCAGTAGAAAGCACATGAGGCCTAGATGCTCCACCTGCACCACACCGTGAAGCACCATGAAAACACGGTGGATTGCAGGAGATGGAGGAGGACCAAAAAAGTCGATCTTTGTATCTTCTCATATAAATAAATGTACTATGTATTATGTATTTACTTCCATCTTCAGATATATTTTGGACATATTTGAGATATTTTTAAATATCATATAGGATCGAGTATTTAAATACTGTTAGGATGTCAGCTAAAGACCAAACCGAAACCCTTACCTGGACGTGTGCGATAGACGTGGTAGTCAGCATGTGTGAAATCTAGATCTACCTCCAAAGGCCAAACTGGGGAAGATCCACAACCATAAACCAGCCAGCCCCCTCAGCTTCTCCTCCAGCTTCTTTTCTGGCCCAGCTTGCAGACCTGGAAGCAAGCTGGTGCCCCCTTGTGGATGGGATGTGATTGTGAAAGAATTCTGTCTAGCTAAGATGTATACTCCACATCCTAACAATATTTTGATGTCTGCTTTATTTATTCGGAATGTGAATATAATGATGTTTTGAGGCTGAATAAAAATGAATTCAACATATTATCTGAAGTCTCATGTGAAAACTGATTTCAGTCGAATCAGTTTAGTAATACTGATTCAACTGCAGCACAGCACACAGTGAAACATGTCCTCTGCTTTTGTAGTGTAGTGCAATACTGAAATGTAATAGTTTAATGTAATAGTGTAGTGTAACAGTGTAGTGTAGGTTAATGCTGTAATGTAATAGTGTAGTGTAACAGTGTAGTGTAATGCAGTGTAATGTAATAGTGTAGTGTAACAGGGTAATGTAACAGTGTAGTGTAACAGTGTAATGTAATAGTGTAGTGCAACAGTGTAGTGTATTAGTGTAGTGTAACAGTGTAATGTAATAAAGTGGTGTAACAGTGTAGTGTAATAGTGTAATGTAACAGTGTAATGTAATAGTGTAGTGTAACAGTGTAATGTAATAGTGTACTGTAACAGTGTAGTGTAGTTTAATGCTGTAATGTAATAGTGTAGTGTAACAGTGTAATTTAATAGTGTAATGTAATAGTGTAGTGTAGTGTAGTTTAATGCTGTAATATAATAGTGTAATGTAATAGTGTAGTGTAACAGTGTAATGTAATAGTGTAATGTAATAGTGTAGTGTAACAGTGTAGTGTAATGCAGTGTAATGTAATAGTGTAGTGTAACAGTGTAATGTAATAGTGTAGTGTAACAGTGTAGTGTAACAGTGTAATGTAATGCAGTGTAATGTAATAGTGTAGTGTAACAGTGTAATGTAATAGTGTAGTGTAACAGTGTAATGTAATGCAGTGTAATGTAATAGTGTAGTGTAACAGTGTAATGTAATAGTGTAATGTAATAGTGTAGTGTAACAGTGTAGTGTAACAGTGTAATGTAATGCAGTGTAATGTAATAGTGTAGTGTAACAGTGTAATGTAATAGTGTAATGTAACAGTGTAATGTAATAGTGTAATGTAATAGTGTAGTGTAACAGTGTAGTGTAACAGTGTAATGTAATGCAGTGTAATGTAATGCAGTGTAATGTAATAGTGTAGTGTAACAGTGTAGTGTAACTGTGTAATGTAACAGTGTAATGTAATGCAGTGTAATGTAATAGTGTAGTGTAACAGTGTAATGTAATAGTGTAGTGTAACAGTGTAGTGTAACTGTGTAATGTAACAGTGTAATGTAATGCAGTGTAATGTAATAGTGTAGTGTAACAGTGTAATGTAACAGTGTAATGTAATAGTGTAGTGTAACAGTGTAGTGTAGGTTAATGCTGTAATGTAACAGTGTAGTGTAACAGTGTAATGTAATAGTGTAGTGTAACAGTGTAATGTAATAGTGTAGTGTAACAGTGTAGTGTAACAGTGTAATGTAACAGTGTAATGTAATAGTGTAATGTAATAGTGTAGTGTAACAGTGTAGTGTAACAGTGTAGTGTAACAGTGTAATGTAATAGTGTAGTGTAATAGTGTAATGTAATGCAGTGTAATGTAATAGTGTAATGTAATGCAGTGTAATGTAATGTAAACGCACGTCTGTGAATAATCGAGTTGATTATCCTGTTATGAATATCTTCTGCTTTAAGGTTGTCTTCTGCTGCAGATCATCTCCTGCCGTCTCGTTGTGCTTCTCTGCTTTCTTCCTTCCACATCTGAGCTCCGGCTGGTGCCGGTTCCACCTTAAGTTGCCCACCGAGGAGCGGATCCCCCGACGCGCTGCCATCCCCTCTCCGGTCACCTGATCCTGATCCTCATCCGGCCATTTTAACGCTGTCAGGAGGACGAGCTGCCGAGAAGCGGCTCCAGTAATGCGGACCTAAAGCCGCATCAGACCCGGAGCGCTGGACCGGAGCGGCTGGCGGGTTCTGATCTGAGACCGAAAAGAAGCTGATATCGGAACAGATCTGATTATTCGGGGCGCGCATGATCGATTATCGGCGCTCCAGCAGCTGCATGGTTAACCGGCACCGCCAGCGACGCGCTGCGCGTCCGTAGCTCCGAATCGCGGTCTGATCGGATCGGATCCCTCCTCGCACGGACCTCCACGGGACATCCATGTCGGGACATCTGGCCAGGGAGCGGGCCGGCGTGGCCGGAGCCGCGGTCAGCAGGGCCGTGGTCCGGGCCACGGCGCAGGAGTCCGGCGCGGCCAGCAGGAAGCATCTGGACTGTAGGTCGGCCGCCGGTGGTCCTGATGCGACGCGATGTCGATGATGATGATGATGATGATGAATTTATTCTCAGGCAACCACGGAGGCGGCGTTTTATGTTGCGTGATTATTAAAAACCGATATAAAAAAAAACGACGCGCGACGCATCATCACAATGCAGCAAAAATTTAACCTTCAACACAAAGAGATGTTTCATCTCATCATCGACCTGATGGTGCAGTTGTGGGTGGAGAATCTTTCAGTCCTGTTCACACTCATCCTCACAGCCAATAAAGTCACACCTGCAGATGTAGCAGATGATTCGCGTCTTTACAGCGAGTGTGTGTGTGTGTGTGTGTGTGTTTCAGACCTGGTGCACTGCACCCACGAGATAAACGTGAGCATCCCTCACCTGGCGGACGCCTTGTTGGAGCGGACGGCCAGTCAGAGCTGGATGGTGGTGTTTAAAGCCCTCATCGCCACACACCACCTGATGATGTATGGCAGTGAGGTAGGATGGGCCTCAACTGCTACCATCTTCCATCTGCTCCATCTTCTGCTCCACCAGAAAGCCATCCAGCTGCAGAAGCTGATCCTGCACCCCATCACAACCTCCTCCATTCAGAAGCAGTTAAGAACGTCACCAAACCATTATTATCCTCTGATTCCCCTCTGTTTTGCAGAGGTTCATCCAGCACTTGTCCTCCAGGAGCTCGCTCTTTAACATCAACACGTTCCTGGAGAAAGGACAGTTCCAGGGTAGGTCCCCTGTTCACTATCGCCATCACTGTAGCAACTCACTACAGTATGATGTCGTGATTGTCGTGTCTTCCATGCTTTGCAGGTTATGACGCGTCCATCTTCATGAGGTGCTACAGCAGGTATCTGAATGAAAAAGCCCTGTCCTACAGACTGGTGTCCCTGGACCTCACCAAAGTGAAGAGAGGGTGAGAGTTGTGGTCTGGGGTCAGACGTGTGTCCAGATATGATGGACAGTGTGGTCAGGGTTGTCCGGTCTCCGTTTCCCAGGAGCGATGGAGTCATGCGCACCATGAGTGTAGAGAAGCTCCTGAAGACGCTGCCCATTGTTCAGTCCCAGCTGGACGCCCTGCTGGACTTCGAGGTGATTAGAACATTATCATCTAAAACATAAACTGTATTAATTAGCGTTTGCCAGGTTATGTAGATCAGGGCTCTGAAGATCTCATCCATCTCCACAGGTCACCCCCAGTGACCTGACCAGCGGGGTCGTCCACGATGCCTTCATGCTGCTCTTCAGGGACTCGGTCCGTCTCTTTGCTGCCTATAACGAAGGCGTGATCAACCTTCTGGGTAATGAGTCCAGCCAGAGTCCGTTTATTCTGCTCTGAGGGAAATTCATCACGTTCTCCTGTTCCACAGAGAAGTATTTCGACATGAAGAAGAGCCAGTGCACCGAGGCTCTGGAGATATATACCCAGTTCCTCAGCAGGATGACCAGGCTGTCCGAGTTCCTCAAGGTGTCTGAGGTAGAGTTCTCCAGAGTTCCTTCCCCCCTCCAGCCCCCAGAGTTCCAGAGCCGCGGTCCTGCATGTAGAAGGCCATTCAGCTGCAGAGCGTGGAGGACGTTCATCCTCTCCGGGCGGGGGATGGGAATGGTGCCCTTCTATCCAAAAACTGACTAAAGTTGACTTTTACCGCACATTCATCCAGCTGCATAACGATGTGTGTTCATCTGTGTCTTCTCTGTGTCTCCCCAAAGTCAACATTAGTCGTGTTCGTCTTTTGGATGTCCCATCGACTACGATCTCCGCAGATCTGTTCCAACATCCACATGAAACACGCCGTATCCGTGTGTAGCACCGCCATCCACAAGCCACGCCCACTCCTCCTCTCTGTCTAACAGCCACTGCATGGAGAAGTGAATCATTTTCTTTTGTTCTTCTTCTTCTTCTTCCTCCTCCCCTCATGTTTTTTTTACATTTCTTTCTTTCTTGATTTGGGTTTCCTCCCTCTCCTCTTTTTGTGTCACAGCGAGGAATTGATCAGGTTGACACCAGATCTCTCACAGGTTAGTGGCACATTCCACCTCGACCTCTCTCACCCCACATCTCCATCTCCCTGCCCCGCTGACTCCGCCCCTGCCACGCCCTCAGAAACCTCACCCCGCCCCTGAGCAGCCAGTTAGTCTGTGTGTGGCCATGCCTGTTAGAGGCGGTGCGTTTCCGCGGCGCCCTGTACTGCATTGCTCTGATGAAGCTCCGCCCATTGTCGGCGCCGTGGCGGTGCAGCCGCCCGCCTCCATCACAGGGTGCAGTACGGGCGCGGCGCCATTTCTCAGACAACCTGGACAACTAGTGCTGAAGAGGAGAGTTGCTGCTGGCCTCTGTGCGTTCAGGGTCACCAGGGGTCACCAGGGGTCACCAGGGGTCTGGTAGCCTCGGTTAGTTTAAACCGGAGGCGGGACGTTTAGTTCTACCAGGTAGATCCTCCGTCCAATTGGTTCTGTACAAACACGCCGGCCGAGTTCTAAAGAGGAGGAGCTGCCTGGTCGAACTGAAAGGCCTGCAGTTTCTCATCAAGTTCATTCCGGAAAGCCAGAGATACGGAGCGGGTTCTCTGCCCCCGAAGAACGTTCTGGTTGCCCTCCACCTTCCTGATCTCACTCCTGTCTCGCAGAACACACTTACAAATGGACAATTGGCCATGACACAGCCGCTAAAGCAAATGTTGCATGAGCGTGTGAGACCGGTTCTTGCAGACAGCATGCAGACTGCATTCTGCTTCCTCCTAGAATGCACTTCATTAGCAAGATCCGGGAGGCATAAGACATGGGACGTTTGTCTTCTTCTGATTAACCTGCGTTGGCTTCCATCTTACAGCAAACCACAGCAGGCGGACTCTCACGCGACCCAGAGTTCTAACCCTCGCCTGTAGAACTGTGGTTCTACAACATGGAATCCAAGGGTTAATGTCCCGCTGTGTCCGTTTTCTCTGTGCACTACTACATATGAGCTAGAACCTCCCATCCTGGTGGAGAAAAGCCAGGCAGGCCGAGCCGAATATTTAGTGAGTGCACATGCGTGTGTTTCCGTGCAGACGTCTCCATGTTTTTTGGCGGGTTCTCCTCCTCCTCCTCGCTTATGTTCTCTCTATACACGACACCATGTTCTCTGGTGGCTTTGGTGATGTTGTGTCTTCTTTAAAGGCGCCCAGCACCCTGTCTGAAGCCCTGCAGCACCACCTGGTCTCTCTGGAAAAGAGGAGAGCGAAGGAGAGCAGCTCCTGCAGCAGGTAGAACCACCACCTGCCACGGCACTCAAGCCTCCACCCAACTACATCACTCCAATCACCACCAACATGCCACTCCAATCACCACCAATATGCCACTCATACCTTCACCCAACTACATCACTCCAATCACCACCAACATGCCACTCCAATCACCACCAATATGCCACTCATACCTACACCCAACTACATCACTCCAATCACCACCAACATGCCACTCATACCTTCACCCAACTACATCACTCCAATCACCACCAACATGCCACTCATACCTACACCCAACTACATCACTCCAATCACCACCAACATGACACTCCAATCACCACCAATATGCCACTCATACCTACACCCAACTACATCACTCCAATCACCACCAACATGCCACTCATACCTACACCCAACTACATCACTCCAATCACCACCAACATGCCAGTCATACCTACACCCAACTACATCACTCCAATCACCACCAACATGCCAGTCATACCTACACCCAACTACATCACTCCAATCACCACCAACATGTCACTCAAGCCTCCACCCAACTACATCACTCCAACCACCACCAACATGACACTCAAGCCTCTACTTAACTACATCACTCCAATCACCACCAACATGTCACTCAAGCCTCCACCCAACAACAATCACCAAACCTCCACCTCTGGTTGCTTTTTTAGCTCCAACTTGAGCTGCACTGAGGAGACACAGAGAGGAGCTGATGCAGAGAAGGACAAAATCGTGCTGATGAAGGTGCGAGGACACATGTGAGCATTTGGTCAGTTTAGTCAGTCTGTATATTTGACTCTGTGTGTATGTGTGTGTGGCTGATTAGGATCAGCATCTGAGAGACAGCAGCATCCAGACACCAGCAGTATCTCCGGTGGGACATTCAGTTGGCAGCAGCAGCAGCAGCAGCAGCACCTCTGATCAGATGCCCACTCTCTCCAACACAAATGGGTAACACTGGACTCACACACACACACAGACACACACACAAACCAAACACTGAACTGAGTATCAATGGTGCATCTCTGTTCCCCTCTCAGTATCATGAGCAGCTTCACCAATGGACACTTCGAGCAGCTGAGTCTGGGACTGTCAGCCCCGCCCACCAACCATCAGCCCAACAGCAGCGCCTGGGGAGGTACACACACACACGCACACACGCACATACGCACAAACACGCACGCTCATACGCACACATACGCACAAATACACAGACACATGCACATACACACACGCACGCACACTAACGCATAACACGCACGCACACATGCACACACACTTACGCATAACACACACACACACACACACACACTTACGCATAACACACATGCATAACACACACACACACACACACACGCACACACACAGTGTTACTGTTCCATCTCTGGTTGTGTTGGACTGACTCTCCTCCTCCCTCTGTCTCTATCTGTCTTGTTCTTCTGGACGTGTTCTGGTGAGTCGCCTTCGTTTCGAACCGCTTTGTTCTTTCCACTTGATGTGACTGTCACCGTCATGAAAGTTAAATCAGGATTTTCACTCTCGCTGCTGTAAGGTTCTCTGCAGGGTCATTTCTGAAGCCACCGCCACTGACAGGACAAGTCCCCAACACGGGGATCCACGTCTCGCTGCACACCGGGGCCAAGCTGCTGGGTGGAGATCTGGACTCGTCTCTGGCCAGCCTTGTGGGCAGTAGGTGTTCCTCCTTCCTCCGGTGTTTCTTCTGCGGTGTGGCTGCTGAATCATTTTATTTCATCTTTTCACAGACTTGCACTTTGGAGGAGCACCAGCTAAAAAGTGAGACTTTTACTTTACTTCACCGTACAACCGACTGCAAAGCAGCGTGTTTTAATATGATGAATATCACTATTTTACAAATACAATGAAATAGGCATTAAACATCTGATGAAGACTATTATTTGAATTGATTGTGAACTTCGCCCCCTTGTGGTCTCCAAATGGCAGTTTTAATATATTTACTTTTCCAGCAGTAACCAGATGCCCTTATCAGTAGTTACAGGGACAGTCCCCCCCTGGAGACACTCAGGGTTAAGTGTCTTGCTCAGGGACACGATGGTAGTAAGTGGGGTTTGAACCTGGGTCTTGTGTGTTACCCGCTAGGCTACAACATTTAAATAAATCAAAGAACATTGTTAAAATGATTTTAGCTAAACATCTAACACAAAACATGGGCTGCCATGGGGAAAAGTCTCATTAACTATCGAATCATCAAACTATTTAGCACTTGTAGGCTTGTAGTGAAGACCTGCTAGTTGTGAGGGTATGGGTGGTAGTAGCCTAGTGGGTAACACACTCGCCTATGAACCAGAAGACCCGGGTTCAAACCCCACTTACTACCATTGTGTCCCTGAGCAGGACACTTAACCCTAAATTGCTCCAGGGGGGGACTGTCCCTGTAACTACTGATTGTAAGTCGCTCTGGATAAGGACGTCTGGTAAATGCCATAAATGTAAATGTAAATGTGAGTGTTAAGGTTGCCTGCTCTTGACAGGCAGGACCTGCCGTTTGAGAAGAAGCCTGTCGGGGGGAGTGGCTGCACGCCGAGCTGGCAGTCCAAACACACCGCGGCACTGTGGGGACACACCCCCAGCGCGCCCGCCCCGAGCTCCGCCCCTCACATGGTGAGACAGCCACCCACGGCCCACGCCGCAACTCGGTTCCTGACGTTCTGATAACGCAATCTTTCTCTCTTGCTTCCTATGTCCGTTCCTGTAGAACGGGATCATCTACACCGGCTACGTGAGTTCCTCGCCGTGGTGATGCTGAACGATTCCGTAGATAAATCTGGAGCTTCACCCTTCCCTCTGTTTGTGTCTGCAGGCACCAGCACCGGTGGCTTTGCCCATGATGGCGCCCCAAGTTCCCATCTACAGCATGGTGTGTTTTTTTTTCCGGTTGTGAAGCGGCGTCCGGCGCGTTGCCAGTTCTGCTGAATTCCCCCCCGTTTCCCCCTGCAGGTCCCTCCTCAGATGGGACAGATGAGCTCTGTCCCCGTGATGGCGCCTCCTCCGGTCATCTACAACCAGCCCATCCTGCGCACCACACACCCCTTCGGACCCGTGCCGGGAGCGCAGGTATCGCGTCCGCTGGTGCCACTTGACCAATTTGAACCATTTTACCACTTTAACTCTGGTCCTTCTTCCTCCAGATGCACTTCATGTAGCACCGCGGACAAGTGGGACGTCACGCTGTTGTCAGAACCAGGACACAAATCATCCAGAACAAAAAAAAAAAAGAAGCGAGAGGACGTGAACGTGGTGGGCGGGACTGTGCTGGTGCGTGCTCTTGTTTTGCCCCGCCCCCCACACGCCGGAGGAGCCTCAGCGCAGCTCCTGCAGTCGGAGCAGCGTAGCGGGCAGGTGGCGCTGCGAAGGTGGAATCGTGAGTGTACCGTGTCGTGTGAAGTCAGCGGAACCGTTCTTTCCCCCCTCTGTAACCGTGCACAGTGTAGTCGGTGTTTGTGTCGTGCGATGTCATCCCCAGTTGACCCGCGCTCCGCCCAGCCGTACGTGTAAACGAGTCTGTGCCCCATTCTGTATATAACTCGCCCGCCCCGCCCGCCGGTTCACGTCTGGCTCGTACAGTATGTGTGTATATACAGCATGTTCCGTCTCACCGCCTGACTCGTATGGAACGCATAGCGACTGGACCAGAACCAGTGGGATTTATGTCCCGACCTTCTGGAACATTCCAGAACCCTCCTCCCTCCACAGCTTGTTGCGTCGTGTAAATGCTGTAGAGCTCGGAACGGCAAACTGGACCAGCGCTGCAGCAACATCTGAAGGTTTCAAGCACAAACGTGGCTCTTCTGTCCCGGCAAAACCCGGCGAAGGTTCCCGGCGGGGACGGTATTGATGTGTGTGTGTAGTTACGCTGGCTCATTAACGTTGTGAAGAACCTCACCGCTGCATCATGTGATCTCCTCCCCCATTTCTACTCATGCACTGGACTGACATTGTAAATACCAGCAGCGCCACATTTTTAATGTTCCAATAAATCCCTTTTTCTAAAGAAACGGCTGCAGAGTTGTCATGACGTCGAGTGAAATCTGAAGGTTCTTCTCAGCAGATGTCCTGCAGGTTCATTTTCTAACCGTGTGTTATTCAGAGCGACACTTTAAACACCATTAAACACCATTTTTCCAGAAAATCTGAGATTATGATGTACAGTTCAGGCCAAAAGTCTGGACACCTTCTTATTTGACGTGTTTTCTTTATCTTCATGACCATTTACGTTGGTAGATTCTCACTGAAGGCATCAAAACTATGAATGAACACATGTGGAGTTCTGTACTTAACAAAAAGTGGAGACCTGGCCTCAACAGTCACCGGACCTGAACCCAGTCCAGATGGTTTGGGGTGAAGCTGGACCAGCAAGTGCTAAACACCTCTGGGAACTCCTTCAAGACTGTTGGAGAAGCATTTCAGGTGACGACCTCTTGAAGCTCATCGAGAGAATGCCAAGAGTGTTCAAAGCAGTAACCAGAGCAAAGAAACTAGAATATAAAACATGTTTTCACTTATTTCACCTTTTTTGTTAAGTACAGAACTCCACATGTGTTCATTCATAGTTTTGATGCCTTCAGTGAGAATCTACCAACGTAAATGGTCATGAAGATAAAGAAAACACGTCGAATGAGAAGGTGTCCAGACTTTTGGCCTCTACTGTATATATATTTTTTATATTTATGTTTAAATTCAAGGTTCCACACAATATAACCCCAGAAAGGTCAGAACATTTTTAGGCTTCACACTGATGGAACGTTCTAGGCCGGGTCACTGCACAGCACAGGCCCCACCGGGCAGGAAGTCCTGGACGTAGGTGGCGATGGCTTTGGACAGGTAGGTCAAGGTGCCGAAGCGGCCGCTGGGGGCGGAGTCATACAGCAGCCGGCAGATGCTGGTGGACTGGTCTCTCTCCAGCAGGGCGTCCTCTGCTCCTACAGCTTTCTGCAGGGTCAAAGGTCATCAGTATGGGTTCATTTCTAAAGCTTTTTACCACCATAATCTTTTCGAAATAAAATTGGACTGGTACGGATCTGGAACGGGTAATGACCTGGTCGCAGTAGAACATGTCACTGGCCATGCGTACGATCTGCTCCACCCGTATGATGTCACCTACGCTGCCGATGTCCACCTCGGTCAGCACGGTCAGCACCAGGATGGCCTCCACCAGAAGCTGACGGTACTCCGGCTGTGGAACGCGGTTCAGAACCGTCTCCACGTTCACCGCGAACTTGATCTCGCCAGCAGTCATCTGATCGCGAGAAACGTGCGGTCAGTCGTGAGACGGCGTGAGACGGCGTGGCCGCCGCCCCCGGTTCGTACCTCGCTGGTGATTGAGGACGGAAGTAGAGACCCCTCGATGGACAGGCCGTGGCACTGTAGGAACGCGGAGAACATGGAGAACGTCATGCATGTGGGTCCCACTTTCAGCTTGACCTCTGGCTCCCATCTTACCTTCTGCAAAATCTTCCAGACTTTCTGGTAGAAGCCGACAGGAACCTTGTTCAGGGCCCCGTCCAGGCGGCGGCGGCGCAGCCACTGTCCCTGTCTGGAGTCCCGCCCCGGCCACGCCCCCTGGAAGACCTCGATTGGCGGGAATCTGTAACGCTGTCGGTCACACCGACGGAGACAACTGAGCTGGAACGCGGGCGGGTTTTACTAGAACAGAAGTAGAACTAAAGCTGGTCCTCACTCCAGATTCTACCTTGTCCATGTCCAGGGAGTGGCTCAGCCGGGACTGCAGAAGACAGAGAAGGTGGAGAATGATGCAGCAGAAGAGCAGTGGAGATAATTACGGTAAATTACGGTTCCGTGCTGACCGTGGCGGCCTGGGTGGATCCTGCCTGGCTCGTATCGTGGAGGGACAAGGCGGGACTCGCGGTCTGGCCGATGGAGCGAGCTGGGACAGGGACACAAGAAGCAAGAGTGAGACGGCAGAAGTGACGCAAGCGGCGGGTCCAACTCACCGCTCCTCTGAACCCCGAACTCCCTGCCGCTCAGAATGTGGTGCAGAAGGTTCTTCATCTCAGACGGCGTCATGTTCATCAGGCTCTCCGTGGCCTCCTCTCCTGCGGGACGCACGGTGCACACAGACACGGTGAAAACACACACACACACACACACACACACACACCGGCGCGTGAGAGCGAGGAACGGTGGGTCGGTACCGGAGCAGCTGAGGGACTGGGCCAGCTCTGTGGCCATGGCCTGGACGATGAGGCCAACGCGCAGCCGGAACATCTCGCCGAACAGGCCGGGCTGCGTTCGGATGATCATCGCCAGGAAAACCAGGACCTCCTGCCACAGCAACACAGCAGCGGCGTGATGTTCCGCTTCATTTCACACAGTCACTTCACGTACAGAAGAAAGTAAATTACAGAAGTTCAAATTTGGAGATGTGTGGGACGGTCAGGAGGTTCCTGTGGGAGTGGGTGGAGTTTAGAGGAATGTGGCGGGTAACTAAAGAGACTAAAAATTCCCTCTTCACGGGGTCTCCGTTCCCAATCGACTCTGTTCTCCTTCGTTGTCCCTGGCTGGTGGGACAACTTGTCCTGCTCCATTCGACTAGCTAAAGTAAAGGAAAGTAACTGGTGAAGTAACTGGTGAAGTTGGGAGGATAGTAGTGATGTGAGCCGGGTCAGGGAATTAAAATAATCAAAACGAGACAAAAAGCACCATAACACCATAACAGATGTATTTAATAATGATGTTCTGATGAATATAAATATGAAATAGATAACATCTACAGCCACTGTGTCCAGGTGCTGCAGACCATCCTTGCGTGGCAGGAATAATGAAGTTCTAATAGACGTTTGGTGTGGGTGATTAGAACCGTCGTGTGTTAGACTGTTTGTCTTTAACAATGTGAGGATGTGTCCTCCGTCTTCTCGCTGTTCACCTGAGTGAGGACGGCCATGGTGAGGTTCTTCTCGCTCGCCTCATCTATCAACCTTGCCAGCTTGTCTGGAGGCATGGGGCTGTGAGAGGAACAGAGTAAAATCTGTAAGATCTGTGGTCTACCAGGGGTGTAGGAACCTGGATGATGTTAATTCTGGAAGTGGCCCTCACGCTGAGATGGTCTTCTCTCGAGGTTCTGGAGGCAGACCCACAGTCAAGTGCTTCTGATGAGCTAACAGGTCTGTGCAGGCCTTCAAACAGAACACACACACACACACACACACACACTCATTACCTTCCACAACAGACACCCTGCAGTAACAGCAGGGGCCACTTTACCTCATCCAGCTGCTCCACTTTCTTCCGGAGCATTCCACAGGTCATGCGGATGAGACCCCAGTGTCTCAGCGTCCCGGCTTTCTCGTACAGCTCACCCAGCAGCCGCCACACGGTCCAGCCTGCACCGTGCAGCCTGGTGTCCCAGTCCACACCCCTGGAGTCCCGGTTGAGACACACTGGTCAGTCCGGAGCCCCGCCCTGCGCCAGGCCGACCGAGACTCACCTGTCCTTGTAGAGAATGTAGAGAATGTCCGCCTGGTCCTGCAGGTTGTGAGTCTGTTTCAGCATCTGCACCAGCGCCGCGTGGTCGACTCCTCCGTCCGTGTCCCTGGGGAGGTTCATGCTGGTGGACGGCTGGTCCTCAGGCACCTGCTGACAGGTGACGTCTGCTGGAATGAGACGTCCACACGTCCCACCTGCAGGGTCGGGCTGAGGGCCGCGGAACAGCTTGGTAGGAAGATACATGTGCACGTCTACAAGGAGGTCAAAGGTCAGACCCGATCAGATGACGCCACCACAGCCAGGGAGGAGTGAAGATGCGTTCCTCACTGTGTATGTTCAGCTCGCGCGCTTTGTGCACCAGAGACACCATCTCTCGCGCTTTATTGGCTGCCGCCCGGAATCGGTTGAGGCCGCCCTCGGTGGAGCTGATCGGCTGAGTGTCCTTGGGGACAGAGAGCAGCTGGTGCAGGTACTGAGCAAGGTCGTCCACCTCTGGTGGACACACACACACACACACTCACATACACAGAAATGACACCTGCTCAGCTATCCGGCGTCACTCCTGCTCACCACAGTCCATGAAGGTCAGATGAGCGCAGCAGGACGTTTGCTGGAAGGTGGACAGCGTCCCCGTCGTCACCCTGTGGGTGTTCAGGCAAGACACACGCTCATAGCCAGAGGTGGGTAGATGAATGAAATGAACGATACTCAACTAGAAAGTGAAAGTGGAGTGATTGTCATCGTGAGACACTGCAGCACAGCACACGGTGACATGGTGAAACGTGTCCTCCTATTTAACCATCTCCCTTGGTGATCAGTGTGGGGGAGCAGTGTGTGGGGACGGGACCTTCATCAAGGGGACCTCGGTGGCACCTTGGCGGAACGGGGCCGCTTCCTTGACCGCTAGGCCACCCAAAGAAGTCATCCAAAATATTTTAAAAAATAAAGAGTACTGAGCAAGAGCAAATGTTTGACTGTAATTTCTAATTAATTTTTTAGAAAAGATGTTCAGACAATTAAACGTGCTAATTCTGGTATTTCCTAAAAATAATATTAATAACTTATTACTTAAGTACAATTTGTAGTAATTAATGGAATAAATCTGAGTATATAATGTTATATGTGCTATTTATATGTGTGTACTGAGGTATGTTGTATAAAACATTTAAATATAGAATTAAAATGTAAATTCCTTTTTTATTTGCACTATTAGTACAGTTGTGTTCATGCATTTATTGAAAAAATCGTTTTTTTTCAAATCTTATCTCAAAACAGCTAAAAGATAACGGCAATTTTTTAAAGCGAACTCTCTTCCACCCACCTTGCAAGAAGAAGATCAGAACACTGACCTGGCTCCTCCGTAGTATCCATCCTGCAGCTTCCTCAGGGCGGCCAGAACCACGGGACTCACATCACTGTGGTCATCATCTACACACACGACACCGACACGATACACATGTGACCCCCGGTGACATGGCGAGGGGAGGTGAGAGGTGGGGGCGTGGCTACGTACTCAGCATGCCGCGAGACACGGGAAAGGTGACGGTCGGCTGGCCGGTCATCCTCCATCGAGAGCAGAGGTAGGACAGATCGGTACGCAGCATCTCCACAATCATGTGGTTGTCGAGGGCGAGATAGAACTGCTGATGGTCCAAAAACTGTGGGCAGAAAGACACGCGCGTAACAGAGGACAGCCAGGCGAGGGAGAAGGTGAGGACAGCAGAACCTGGAACGGCCTACCTGAGGAGTGAAGGAGAAGACCGTGCCACGGATCATGTAGAGTTTGGATGTTCCCAACACGCCGATGCGTCGGTACGGCCGCCCGGTGAGTCCCAGCCTCTGATTCCGCCCTGTGGACGTCCGTCCCCGCGTTATTTATCTCGTCACCAGAAACGGTGGTGCTGAAACGTGTCCTGACGGCCGCTCACCCAGCCTGGCGTAGATGTGGCTCAGCACTCTGGATGGCTGGACTCTGATTGGGTAGATGTCTTCCAGGGTTTCAGCATCAATGCCATGTTTCTGCAGCAGCTGCTTGATCTCCTCTGTCTCTGCTAAGATGGAAACTGCAGATGTAGGAGAAGAAGAATTAAGAAGGTGAGCTCAGAAGAAACAAAATAATGTGCATGAAGACCTGGCACCTTGAACCACTACGTCAGGCTTGGGCACAGTCGCCAAACGTCTATTCAGAGGGTCGACCTCTCCAGGCGCTAGGAAGCCCTGGTGGAGAAAGAACCAAGTCATGTTTCTGTAATAACCTGTACCTAACCTGGTCCTCCAAGCAGAAGAACGAGCAGCATGTACCTCGGCCAGAAGGTTCCCCATCACGTACAGAGACTGAGCCCATTTCAGGGGTAATTTGCCCAGAGGAACCCGGTCAACGGTGTGAGGGTTGGCATATTCCTCATCCACCTGGATTAGAAGCAGACTTTCATTTTCATTTTCCTCAAAACATGGAGCCCTGGATGTAAGTAGCTCCACCATGACTGCAAGTTGACCACAAGTGTAAAAGTAGGTGTCTCCAAGGTTTCACAAGTTGAACCAGGCATGGTGTGGTGGAACATGGAAAGAGCTATGCTGTGGGTGGCTGATGCCCTCCAGGACAGGGTTGGTTGTCATAATCTGAACCCTGATGTATCCTGATGGGCTTCATCTTCCTTGATCTGTTTGTTCTGTACTGGTGTCAGTATAGATCAGGACAGAACAGTAATGTTCCAGAGTGTTCTGTGTTCTTCTGTGTGTATAGTTCATGTGAGGAGACCACGGAGCTGTAAGCATTCACCTTATCTAATGGGACACTGTAGAGCTCAGGCACCAGCCGCACACCGTCCTTCTGCTGGATCAGAATGGCGTCCAGGGCCTCTCGATACTCCTCCACCTGCAGGGTTTGAGGAGGACCTTCTCATCACACAGACAATGAGAGAGCACAACTCTAATTTAATATGCATAGGTGAGAGGAGGGAGGAAATTCTGCAACAGACCTGCTCTGAGTTGTGGATGAAGATGCCATCAAGGATGAGGTAGGTCCAGAATAGAGGCCACTCACACTCAATGTTCTCGAAGAGCTTGAGCTCCGACGACTCATAATACAGTCGGTTGGGGTCCTGAGTGGGTTTGGGACACAGAAAACAGCTTTGAGCTTTTTTATGAGCTGTTTTACACTCAGTCAGATAATTAGAATGACATGTTCAAACATGAAGGAAAAGTTACTAGAAGAAGGATCTGAATATACTTTTATATTAGAATTTACGTGACCTCTTTAGGGGTCTTATGACCATCCCTGAGGAAACGGCAGCATCCATACCTGCCCTACACAAGACAGAGCAGAATAAAACATCTTATTGATCTCCACATGAACAACATCAACACCATGGATTTAATGAAACTCGTGACCAGATCACATGACCAGAATAGAATCACTTCTGCTGAGACCAGACCAGACATATGATAAACATGAACATTGGTACCAGTGGAGGATTCAAATATTGTTCATGTTCACTGATCATATACTTTCTCTTTCTTGAGACTCATTGACCTTCATGGTCAGAACGTTGTATGGACCTACGTGATCACAGGCCATCACAACAAACTCTTTGGGACCTTTGTCATGTTGTCCACTCATCATAGAGGGGATCGAGGTTCATGACCTGCAGCTTCGAGATGATCTCCTCCTTGGTCAGGTTTACAATGTTGAGGTCTTCCACAGCAAACGCAGGGTAGGTGATGATGGACAGCACTCCAGCGTCCACCTCTTTGGACGTGGATGCCCTTGGAAGCATTGAGTTCAGGATGGACTGTATCCGGAGCAGATGGTGGAAAGAAAGTGGTTCTTCGTTTAGACCCAAGTGCCACATAAAATCTGCCAGCTGCTGTGCGCCTCTCACCTGGCAGTGTTGAATATCATCAGGCAAGGCATGGACAACTGACTCTGGACCTCCTTTAGCACCAAAAAGGTTCAACCCATCAAGGGCTTCTAGTGCTGCCTGCAAAGAGAAGTCCTGTCATTGAAATAGTCCTCAGCTCAGTAGAAGACACACAACATAAAAACCCCGGCATGGTGCACCACAGGGTTCTTGGAGGTTAATTCCATCAGACTCAACGCTGGCCCCATTTGAAACCGTAAAGTGAACTTTGACCTTTGCCATCCCAATGGAGCTGACGTTGATCTCAGGAATTCCCGTGTTGGTTTTGTCTCCACGTTCCCACATTCCAAAGTCCTGTTAAGAGGCAACAGTGAGTACCTGCAGAACAGTGAGAACTTCAGCATAACATTACTGCAGAATGAAAACTCACAGCCACTTTGTACGCGGTCTCTATGTAGAACATGAGGTTCTGGATGATGTCCACTTCATCTCGTGTGTAGATGATGTGTAGCCCTGCACAAAATACCACACAAAATACTCAGCCGATGGGAAGATGGAGGTGAACCAGCAGCAAGAAGAACTGATAGACGAACCTGATGCTGTCATCTGGGCCAGGAAGAGCAGGAAGATGGAGGTTGCATCCACCTGCAGGTGTCCCCACTCGGTGTCCCCCAGTACACTGGCGCAGGTCCTCATGTGGTACTTGGCATGCAGACTGTCCGTCACCCTCTTGCTGTATTTGAACTTTTCTACTTTGTCCAGCTGGAGACGAAGACACAGTCAGATGTGTTTGTCCTCAAGAGAGTGATGGGAGGACCTCCAGGATCAGCTGAGAAGACCGTTACCTGTCTCATCATGCACTGCAGCAGACTCCTCATCAGCTTCACCACGCTCTGAAGTGGACACACAGGGAGACAGTTTCAACTTTGACCTTTCTTCCCATCTGTCAGGGAAACTCAACCCCTGTGTGTTGCCTGTCAGTTCAGGCCCAGAACATTCACACCACACACCACACCCACACACAAACACAAACCACAACACACACACACCACACAAACCAACACAACTCACACACCACCAACACACAACACAAACACACACACTCACACCCCACACACACCACTCACACACCACACACCCACCACACACATACCACACACACACACACCCACTCACCACACATACACACCCCCCCACACACACAAACACACACACACCACCACCACACACCACACACACTCACAAACACACCCCACCCACACAACACACACCACACACACTCACACACCACCACACACACACCACACCACACATACACAAACACACACAACACACTCAACACACATACACATACAACACACACACACACTCACACACCACACATACACACACACACACAAACACACACTCACACACCACACACACACACAAACACCACACAAACATCACAAACACACACACACCACACAAACACACCATACACATCACACACACGTGCACACACACACATACACTCCGACTCAGGTGATCTGCTCTACCTGCTCCAACTCGAAGGCCTTGGCCTTGTCCTCATCCCAGTCGGCGTTCTTCCGATAGGCCAGACTCAGCGCCCACACAGACAGGACGCTGTAGACGTTGTCTCGTACCCAGGCGTGAGGAACGTCCGGGCTGCTGGGGAGCAGCCCTGTCACCGGGTCCTGCGAAGGTCACACACACTCACACACTCTGCACCACGCCGCCTTCTTCTTCATGCTTTATCAGAGCCCGTCGGTACCTGATGGCGCAGGATGGTCTGCTGCACGGTCCGTGCGTAGTTGTCCAGCTTGACGCCGGAGTTGCTGCGGCTCCTCATGGTTCCTGCACTTCTCCGCCGTCCTCTCCACACCACCGCGCCGCGCTCCGATGATGGTCATGTGATGTGTGTTAATGTCAGAGAGGAGCGCCGGGCGCCGGTGTCCGTTACATGGTTCAGATGAAATGCCACAGGTCAGCAGGATCCAGATCTCTGACCGTGAATCCAGCCGTCACGCCGATTCAGAAGACGGAAATGATCCTCATTCAGATAAAGCAAGCGACTGCTAATGCGGCAAAATTCATCTGTCACCCACACACATGAGAGGGACGACAGTCAGTAATAAATTATAAAAGTTAAGTGATCGTCATTGTGAGACACTGCAGCACAGCACACGGTGACACGTGTCCTCTGTGTTTAACTATCACCCTTGGTGAGCAGTGGACACCATGACAGGCGTCCGGGGAGCAGCGTGTGGGGATGGGACCTTCATCAAGGGGACCTCAGTGGACACCATGACAGGCGTCCGGGGAGCAGTGTGTGGGGATGGGACCTTCATCAAGGGGACCTCAGTGGACACCATGACAGGCGTCCGGGGAGCAGTGTGTGGGGATGGGACCTTCATCAAGGGGACCTCAGTGGACACCATGACAGGCGTCCGGGGAGCAGCGTGTGGGGATGGGACCTTCATCAAGGGGACCTCAGTGGTATCTTGGCAGTTCGGGATTTGAACCCACAACCTTCTGATTACGAGTCCGCTTCCTTAACCACTAGGATGTGCAAGAAGTAATCAATAAATTCACTACCGACATCCATGGTAAATAGTGAAAGAGCGAAGCAGTATTCTGAATTCAGTACTCTGAAAGTAGTGTCGATGCTGAATTCAGTGTTGAATTTGTACAGATCACATGCAGACTTTCACACGTTAGAAATGGTTAAAAACTCTTTATTTCTTGAAGCTCCCAGCTTCAGCACATGAAGGCGAGGCTGACCACGCCTCTTACAGTACACTTGGTTCTACAGATTCTACAGGGGGGGCCATTTATATGGATACACCTGAATAAAATGGGAACGGCTGGTGACATTGAACACATTTTATAAGTGGTCAGAAACTTGTAAATAACCCACGAAAGAATAAAGTTACGTTAAAACCAAGCACACCATTGTTTTTCTTGTGAATTTACCAATAAATTTGATGTGTCACATGACCCTCTTCCTTCCAAAAGTTGGATCCAAGATGGCCAACTTCAAAATGGCCACTATGGCCACCACCCATCTTAAAAAGTTTGCCCCCTCACATATACTAATGTGCCACAAACAGGACATTAATATCACCAACCGTTCCCATTTTATTAAGGTGGATCCATATAAATGGCCCACCCTGTACAGAGTCTTATAACTAGGACTACATTTTACAGCGACAACCTGACACAGTACATCACATAAAAGCAGAACAGTAAATATTACAGTACCTCAGATAACAAAAACCAACAGGATTTCATTTGTGGGCCGTCCTGACTTTAAATATTTCAAGTAAAAAAGCGCCTGTGTTGTATTTTGGCGGCGTACAGTACGTTCTCGTGGTCCCTACATGGAAGAGGTCTGGATTTGCTACATTAGTTGTGGTTTAAAGTGCTGGTTTCTCTGGGTCCGGCTCGGTGGGGGTCAGCGGGAGGTCACCGCCTGGTCAGTCGAGCAGCGCGAGTTCCTGCAGGGGCGGAAAGGACTCGATTACACGCGTCCGCATGGCCAGAAGCGCGAAGCCGCCGCCGTCGCCGCTCCTGACCTGCAGAGCAGCGAGATGCACTCGTAGTGACTCTTGCAGTGCGCTCCTTTCGGCTTGCTTCCCAGAATCCTCCACAGCGGCGTCATCCTCGCCTGGCGCCGGAGCTGCTGTCCCCCCCGGCGACTCGGGAGCACCGAGCACCTGGAACAGAGTCCACGTGTCAGGATGGGCGTCAGCTGGAGACGTCACCTGGGGCCACGCGGCCGCCGATCGGCGTCATTTTCCTCGCAACTGTTCGCCTGCGGGCTAGTTTTTGTTCTCCCCGTTATTTCCCGTTTTTCGGCCATCGCGCCGTGTTTCTTTATTGTTTAAATAAATCATCGTTTCCGGAATGTCCCGTCTCTGCGCTCACTCACCTCATCAGCTCGCCAACACAGGCTAGGACTGGGTTCATTTCTCGGCCCACCAGTTGTGTGTTTAATTGTGCAACTGCTGTGTAAATAGTGCAGCATCAGCAGAGTTGCGTAAATATTCTGTTCCTACGATTCCCGCGACGGAAGCTGGCCGGTTAGCTGCTCCGTTCTAATAGTATTAGGCTAGTTTGCAAAGTTTGTGGGTCCGTAGCTACATCATCACACCACACACATGGGAACCCACCAGGAACCCACCTCTGAGGAACGCACAACGGGAACCCACATCCACCAAACGGGATTTTTACTCTTTACCTGCTGGAGGAGCAGAAGCGTCACCAGGAGCCACGTTCCCACCTTCTCCATCCTGTAGCCCAGAGAACGTTCAGGATCCTCAGAGCGCTGCTGCCTTCTCCTTTTATGGTTCCCAGCCCCTCCCCACAGCTCTCCAGAGTCAAGGTCCTGGTGCAACACGTGTTGGTCAAACATTCAGAGTTCAGAGCGGCGAAGGCAGGAGAGCGGCGAAGGCAGGAGAGCAGCGCGGCGGTGATGTTCCAGCAGAACTTGAACTGAGACCAGCCTGGTCCATAACCTCACCCTGCACCTGGCTGCTTATTAACCATTCATATTCATCACAGCTCACATCAAGACAGAGAGGAGATGTCATAATCATCAATAGAGAAAGTTCTTTCATCTCATGAATCCGAAGGTTATGATGAGCGCCAACTGTCTGCTGCCCTTCGATGTCAGGACATGATGTTCTCGTCCCTAAAGCAGAACAAACAGCCGGGTATGGCTGACAAGAGCATCATGGGAAGGTGAGGTGGACTCGGTTCGCTTGCTTGATAGTTGGTTTGAGAGACAGAAAGTTGTGTGTTTGTGAGGACCTTGTCAGGATCCTGGCACCAGCAGCTGAGTGAAGCACCAGACGTCTGGTCAGGTCGTGAGATCTGGATGTGGGTTCTGGCTCTGCCGTTTGACCAGATGCATGTACGCCATGTTACATTCAATATATTATTCAAATGAAATTATGAAGAATAAACTGGGCCCAGAAGCTTTGAAGGGTGAAGAAAGTAGATGTCTGACCACTAGAGGGCAAAAGTGACCTTTGACCCCTGGCTACATTTGCCTTCTCGTCACCCGTCCCTTCTGGGTTCACGTGTCCTTTGTCCCAGTTTTCGTTCTCATGTGAGTCTCCATTTCCCCCTTTCTTCTTCATTTACTGGGATGTTGGAATGAATGTACCTGATTATTAATGTTTTATCAATAAAACTGCATTTTATTAAAATCTTTTCCTCTGGTGAGTGTAAAGATAGATGTGTGTGTTGCACTGTGAGAGTGTGGCGGTATTTCTGGATGGGCTACTGTGGCTGTCAGTGTACACACACACACACACACACACACACACACACACACACACACACAGCATCAGTAGTGGCACACAAAGCAAAGATTAAAGATCAGTTCTTCAGGTCCATCTTTACCAGCAGCGAGTCCCGAGTCCCGAGCTTCAGTCAACATCAGCACGTTTATAAAAGACTGGGTGGTCGTAGCCTGGCGGGTAACACACTCGCCTATGAACCAGAAGACCCAGGTTCAAACCCCACTTACTACCATCGTGTCCCTGAGCAGGACACTTAACCCTGAGTGTCTCCAGGGGGGGACTGTCCCTGTAACTACTGACTGGATAAGGGCGTCTGGTAAATGCTGTAAATGTAAATGTACTTGGTCCTGGTGCAGTTAGGGTCCAGCCAGATGGGCTCCTTCTACTGAAGCAGTCGAATAAACCCAGGAGAGACATGTTCCACACAGATGGACGTTCTGCTGCTTGTGCTGGAGCTCTGTAGCTTTTTGTTGGGGTCACAGGTTCAGTAGAACATGTCATTACATCACACAGAGACTTTCATCACTTCAGCTCGTGCCAAACTCTTCAGAAGCGGTCAAGGTCTCGCCGTCTCTCTGCGACCTTTGCTGGGACTTATTGTGTCTGTTTGCTCTTGGCTCTGGTTGTGACTGCTTACTGGGACCAGCTATTGTGCTGGAACAGTCCACGTTCCCACCAGGTCCTCTAATCACCTCTTTATTAAGCTAATTTACATATTATCTCATATCTATTTATTTCATTGACAACATTTGGCAGACGCTCTTATCCAGAGTGACATATATAAGTGCTTCAAAATGTCCATCATAGTAATCACTAGTTCACTAGAACCTGATCTGTAAATTACATTAGAGTCATAATTCAGAACCAACCTGCTTTTTAAATGTTTTCCCACTCACGTCTCAAACGGAAGTCACGTTAGACTCTGGAAAGACCTGCTCTGCAACGTTAAACAAATGAATCCATTTAAACGAATGTTCCTGACTGCGGGCAGCGATTATAAACAACATTTGGTTTTGGTACCCAGCGGCCGGCAGGTGGCGCTGTGTCGCCCGCACTGAACCACGCCGAGCATTTAATCGAGCACCGAGCCGATCTGTTTACAGATGATCTGGGCTCGGCTCGTCACGTCTGGTCGCAGCGCAAATGGCCGGACGTCGGATCAGAGTTTCTCTCCCCGACCTTTAGGTAAAAGGCGTTCATTTATTCAACTCGTGTAATATATTATATATACAGTAATCGCCTGTAATATATGAAATATACAGTAATCGCCTGATACATATGAAATATACAGTAAACGCCTGTAATATATGAAATATACAGTAATCGCCTGATATATATTAAATATACAGTAATCGCCTGTAATATATGAAATATACAGTAATCGCCTGATATATATTAAATATACAGTAATCGCCTGATATATATTATATATACTGTAATCGCCTGTAATATATTATATATACTGTAATACCCGGATGGAGGATAAAGTACGTCGCTCCATGTTGGTGTGCGGATGTAATGGCTGTTTTATCCGGGCAGGATGGAAAACTCCGGCTACTGCGGCGAGAGCTTCAGCAGCCTGCAGAGTGGCACCAGTGACGAGGACATGGTGGAGGTCTCCGGTCCCACGGTGGACTTGTCCAGCACGGACGACGTGCCGCCCCTGGAGCGGGATTATGGGGGTGCACGACCTTCAGATCTTACTTTCCACTCGCTTCACGAGTGGTCGCAGAGGATGACGATGGTGCCTTCTTCTTCTGGCCTGTGCAGAGTGGGAGGGGCTAAACGGCCTGCCAAAGCTGATGGACCTTCTGGAGGAGCCGGTACCAGGGGTGGGCACCTACGAAGACTTCAACACCATCGACTGGGTGCGCGAGAAGTCCAAGGACCGCGACCGTCACCGCGAGGTAAAGCGTGGCTGCTTTTTATTAAATTCCAGCCGTAATGCTGTATCTGCTGTAATGTTCTTCTCTCTTGGAAAATACTGCAGATCGCCACCAAGAGTAAGGAGTCCACGTGGGCGCTGGTGAAGGGCATCAGCGACGCCTTCTCCGGCTGGCTGCTCATGCTGCTCATCGGCCTCATGTCAGGTCCGTCCGTCTGATTCTACTATCGACTATCTGTCAATCTAGCTCACGGAGGAAGGTTCCACGTTTCTGAGACGTTCAGCAGATGACCAGCTTGTTCCTCTGGGTTCTAAAGGTGTTAGAAGTGTTATGTGTTGGATTTGTTGGTGTCCAGGCGCCCTCGCTGGAGGCATCGACATCTCGGCTCACTGGATGACAGACCTGAAGGAGGGCGTCTGTCTCAATGGCTTCTGGTTCAACCATGAACACTGTTGCTGGAGCTCTAACGAGACCACCTTCCAGGAGCGAGACAAGTGCCCGCAGTGGAAGAGCTGGGCGGAGCTCATCATCGGTCAGTCAGAGGTGAGAGGTCGCGTCTACAAACCTCTGATGTGATTGTGTACAAATGATGTGATCGTGCAGAAAGGCCGTTCCGTCTGAGGTTCGTCGGGGGTGATCTTGTAGAAGTGTGGTTCCGTCTGAGGTCCACCTGAGGTCCAGCGATGTGATCGTGCAGAAAGGCGGTTCCGTTTGAGGTTTGTCGGGGTGACTTTGTAGAAGTGCGGTTCCACCTGAGGTCCAGTGATGTGATTGTGCAGAAAGGCGGTTCCGTCTGAGGTCCAATGATGCGATCGTGTAGAAATGCGGTTCCGTCTGAGTTCCACGATGCGATCGTGTAGAAATGCGGTTCCCTCTGAGGTCCACCTTTGCGATCGTGTAGAAATGCGGTTCCGTCTAAGTTTCACGTTGCGATCGTGTAGAAATGCGGTTCCCTCTGAGGTCCACCTTTGCGATCGTGTAGAAATGCGGTTCCGTCTAAGTTCCACGTTGCGATTGTGTAGAAATGCGGTTCCGTCTAAGTTCCACGTTGCGATCGTGTAGAAATGCGGTTCCGTCTGAGTTCCACCTTTGCGATCGTGTAGAAATGCGGTTCCCTCTGAGGTCCACCTTTGCGATCGTGTAGAAATGCGGTTCCGTCTGAGTTCCACGTTGCGATCGTGTAGAAATGCGGTTCCGTCTAGTTCCACATTGCGATCGTGTAGAAATGCGGTTCCCTCTGAGGTCCACCTTTGCGATCTTGTAGAAATGCGGTTCCGTCTAAGTTCCACATTGCGATCGTGTAGAAATGCGGTTCCCTCTGAGGCCCACCTTTGCGATCGTGTAGAAATGCGGTTCCGTCTGAGTTCCACGTTGCGATTGTGTAGAAATGCGGTTCCGTCTGAGTTCCACGATGCGATCGTGTAGAAATGCGGTTCCGTCCGACATCCACGTTGCGATCGTGTAGAAATGCGGTTCCGTCTGAGTTCCACGATGCGATCGTGTAGAAATGCGGTTCCCTCTGAGGCCCACCTTTGCGATCGTGTAGAAATGCGGTTCCGTCTAAGTTCCACGTTGCGATCGTGTAGAAATGCGGTTCCGTCTGAGTTCCACGTTGCGATCGTGTAGAAATGCGGTTCCGTCTAAGTTCCACGTTGCGATCGTGTAGAAATGCGGTTTCCGTCTGAGTTCCACCTTTGCGATCGTGTAGAAATGCGGTTCCCTCTGAGGTCCACCTTTGCGATCGTGTAGAAATGCGGTTTCCCTCTGAGGTCCACCTTTGCGATCGTGTAGAAATGCGGTTCCGTCTGAGTTCCACGTTGCGATCGTGTAGAAATGCGGTTCCGTCTAGTTCCACATTGCGATCGTGTAGAAATGCGGTTCCCTCTGAGGTCCACCTTTGCGATCTTGTAGAAATGCGGTTCCGTCTAAGTTCCCACATTGCGATCGTGTAGAAATGCGGTTCCCTCTGAGGCCCACCTTTGCGATCGTGTAGAAATGCGGTTCCGTCTGAGTTCCACGTTGCGATTGTGTAGAAATGCGGTTCCGTCTGAGTTCCACGATGCGATCGTGTAGAAATGCGGTTCCGTCCGACATCCACGTTGCGATCGTGTAGAAATGCGGTTCCGTCTGAGTTCCCACGATGCGATCGTGTAGAAATGCGGTTCCCTCTGAGGCACACCTTTGCGATCGTGTAGAAATGCGGTTCCGTCTAAGTTCCACGTTGCGATCGTGTAGAAATGCGGTTCCGTCTAAGTTCCACGTTGCGATCGTGTAGAAATGCGGTTCCGTCTGAGTTCCACCTTTGCGATCGTGTAGAAATGCGGTTCCCTCTGAGGTCCACCTTTGCGATCGTGTAGAAATGCGGTTCCCTCTGAGGTCCACCTTTGCGATCATGTAGAAATGCGGGTTCCGTCTGAGTCCCACGTTGCGATCGTGTAGAAATGCGGTTCCGTCTAGTTCCACATTGCGATCGTGTAGAAATGCGGTTCCCTCTGAGGTCCACCTTTGCGATCTTGTAGAAATGCGGTTCCGTCTAAGTTCCACATTGCGATCGTGTAGAAATGCGGTTCCCTCTGAGGCCCACCTTTGCGATCGTGTAGAAATGCGGTTCTGTCTGAGTTCCACCTTTGCGATCGTGTAGAAATGCGGTTCCGTCTGAGTTCCACGTTGCGATTGTGTAGAAATGCGGTTCCGTCTGAGTTCCACGATGCGATCGTGTAGAAATGCAGTTCCGTCCGACATCCACGTTGCGATCGTGTAGAAATGCGGTTCCGTCTGAGTTCCACGATGCGATCGTGTAGAAATGCGGTTCCCTCTGAGGCCCACCTTTGCGATCGTGTAGAAATGCGGTTCCGTCTGAGTTCCACCTTTGCGATCGTATAGAAATGCGGTTCCCTCTGAGGTCCACCTTTGCGATCGTGTAGAATGCGGTTCCCTCTGAGGTCCACCTTTGCGATCGTGTAGAAATGCGGTTCCGTCTGAGTTCCACGTTGCGATCGTGTAGAAATGCGGTTCCGTCTAGTTCCACATTGCGATCGTGTAGAAATGCGGTTCCCTCTGAGGTCCACCTTTGCGATCTTGTAGAAATGCGGTTCCGTCTAAGTTCCACATTGCGATCGTGTAGAAATGCGGTTCCCTCTGAGGCCCACCTTTGCGATCGTGTAGAAATGCGGTTCCGTCTGAGATTGTGCGTGTGCTTGTGTTCTGCAGGGCCCGTTCGCCTACATCATGAACTACCTGCTGTACGTCAGCTGGGCTCTGCTCTTCGCGTTCCTCGCCGTGTCCCTGGTCCGGGCCTTCGCTCCCTACGCCTGCGGCTCGGGGATCCCGGAGGTGAAGACCTTGACGTGTCACCTGGTGGTTCTAGATCAGCCAGAAGTCCAGGAATCTCAGGCCTCTTGTCATGTTTAGAAATGCCTCTATTTATTATTTATGCTGGAAACAGCAGACTTTGTTCCGCTGCGGTCTGTAGAACGCCCCACCCAACAGCTACATGATGTGTTCCACCACATCACATGTAATACAGTTCTGCAGTTCTTTTGAGTGTACGTCAGCTGGGCGTGGTCGGGTACTAGGGTGGTAGTAGCCTAGCGGGTAACACACTCGCCTATGGACCAGAAGACCCAGGTTCAAACCCCACTTACTACCATCGTGTCCCTGAGCAGGACACGTAACCCTGAGTGTCTCCAGGGGGGGACTGTCCCTGTAAATACTGATTGTCTGGTGAACGCTGTAAATGTAAATGAGTGTAAATGGGCGTGGCCTGTGTGTTCTGCTGGGGTTCCCTGCAGATAAAGACCATCCTCAGCGGCTTCATCATCAGAGGCTACCTGGGTAAATGGACCCTGATCATTAAGACCATCACGCTGGTGCTGGCCGTGTCCTCCGGCCTCAGCCTGGGGAAGGAGGGCCCGCTGGTGCACGTGGCCTGTTGCTGTGGCAACATCCTCTGTCACCTGTTTACAAAGTACCGCAAGAACGAGGCCAAGAGGAGAGAGGTGAGGCGCCACCGCTGGTGGACGTGTTGTCCTGTGTGTGTGAGATGAGAACGTCACCGTTCTGAGTGTCTCCGCCAGGTCTTGTCTGCAGCGGCTGCTGTGGGCGTGTCTGTGGCCTTCGGCGCACCAATCGGTGGAGTTTTATTCAGCCTGGAGGAGGTAAATCGACTGTAATGTTCCGTATCTAGTAGAGCGTGGTGGACCAACACGCGGTTCCGGTTCGTTCTGCTTCCTCCGCAGGTGAGTTATTATTTCCCGCTCAAGACGCTGTGGCGCTCCTTCTTCGCCGCGCTGGTGGCGGCGTTCACGCTGCGCTCCATCAACCCGTTCGGCAACAGCCGGCTTGTGCTGTTCTACGTGGAGTTCCACACGCCCTGGCACCTCCTGGAGCTGCTGCCCTTCGTGCTGCTGGGCATCTTCGGCGGCGCCTGGGGGGCGTTCTTCATCCGCGCCAACATAGCCTGGTGCCGGCGGCGGAAGAGCACCCGCCTCGGCCACTACCCGGTGCTGGAGGTGCTGGTGGTCACCGCGGCGACGGCCGTGCTGGCGTTCCCCAACGGCTACACGCGCATGAGCACCAGCGAGCTGATCTCCGAGCTCTTCAACGACTGCGGCCTGCTGGACGCGTCCCAGCTGTGCACCTACGCCAACGGCAGCGAGCCGAAGAGCGGCGGCAACGCCCTGCCCGACCGGCCCGCCGGCGCCGAGGTCTACAGCGCCATGTGGCAGCTGGCGCTCGCCCTGCTCTTCAAGGTGCTCGTCACCGTGGTGACGTTCGGCCATGAAGGTAAGCGGCCGCGCCCTCGCCGCGCCCGCACCGTGCTCCCCTAACCCCTGTTCCCTTGGACAGTGCCCTCCGCCTCTTCATCCCCAGCATGGCGGTGGGCGCCCTTGCCGCGCCCTCGACCACGCCTCACCGCGGCCCCGAGCGCCACGCCCTCACCGCGCCCTCGCCGCCGCTCCCCCTAACCCCTGTTCCCTGGACAGGTGCCCTCCGGACTCTTCATCCCCAGCATGGCGGTGGGCGCCCTCGACCGCGCCCTCGCCACGCCCGCGCTCCCCTAACCCCTGTTCCCTGGACAGGTGCCCTCCGGCCTCCTCATCCCCAGCATGGCGGTGGGCGCCCTCGACCGCGCCCGCGCCCTCGCGCGCCCTCGCACGCCCCGCTCGCCCCCCTAACCCCTGTTCCCTGGACAGGTGCCCTCCGGCCTCTTCATCCCCAGCATGGCGGTGGGCGCCCTCGACCGCGCCGCCCCGCTCCCCTAACCCCTGTTCCCTGGACAGGTGCCCTCCGGCCTCTTCATCCCCGCATGGCGGTGGGCGCCCTCGACCGCGCCCTCGCCGCGCTCCCCTAACCCCTGTTCCCTGGACAGTGTGCCCTCCGGCCTCCTCATCCCCAGCATGGCGGTGGGCGCCCTCGACTGCACCCGCGCCCCTATCGCCGCGCCCGCCCACCTCCCACGCTCGCTCCCCTAACCCCTGTTCCCTGGACAGTGCCCTCCGGACTCTTCATCCCCAGCATGCGGTGGCACCCTCGACCGCGCCGCGCCCTCGACCACGCCCTCACCGCACCCGCGCTGCACCCTCCCCGCTCTGCCCTAACCCCTGTTCCCTGGACAGGTGCCCTCCGGACTCTTCATCCCCAGCATGGCGGTGGGCGCCCTCGACCGACCGGCCCTCTCGCCACGCCCGCGCTCCCCTAACCCCTGTTCCCTGGACAGGTGCCCTCCGGCCTCCTCATCCCCAGCATGGCGGTGGGCGCCCTCGACCGCGCCACCCCGCCCGCGCCCGCTCCACGCCCGCGCTCCCCTAACCCCTGTTCCCTGGACAGGTGCCCTCCGGACTCTTCATCCCCAGCATGGCGGTGGGCGCCCTCGACCGCGCCCCTCGCCACGCCCGCTCCCCTCCCCTAACCCCTGTTCCCTGGACAGGTTGCCCTCCGTCCTCATCCCCAGCATGGCGGTGGGCGCCCTCGACCGCGCCCCCCGCGCCGTCCCTCGCCACGCCCGCTCTCCCCTAACCCTGTTCCCTGGACAGGTGCCCTCCGGCCTCTTCATCCCCAGCATGGCGGTGGGCGCCCTCGACCGCGCCCTCGACCGCGCCCTCGCCTCGACCACGACCGCGCCGCACCGCGCCCTTGACCACGCCCTTGACCACGCCCTCACCGCGCCCGCGCCGCGCCCTCGCCGCTCTCCCCTAACCCCTGTTCCTGGACAGGCCCTCCGGCCTCCTCATCCCCAGCATGGCGTGTGCGCCCTCGACTGCACCGCGCCCTCGCCGCGCCCTCGCCGCGCCCGCGCTCCCCTAACCCCTGTTCCCTGGACAGGTGCCCTCTGGCCTCTTCATCCCCAGCATGGCGGTGGCCGCCATCGCCGCGCCCTCGACCGCGCCCTCGCCGCGCCCTCGACCACGCCCTCACCGCACCCGCGCCGCGCCCGCGCCGCTCTGCCCTAACCCCTGTTCCCTGGACAGGTGCCCTCCGGCCTCTTCATCCCCAGCATGGCGGTGGGCGCCCTGACCGCCCCCTCGCCACGCCCGCGCTCCCCTTACCCCTGTTCCCTGGACAGGTGCCCTCCGGCCTCCTCATCCCCAGCATGGCGGTGGGCGCCTCGACCGCGCCCGCGCCGCTCCCTCGCCACGCCCGCGCTCCCCTAAACCCCTGTTTCCCTGGACAGGTGCCCTCCGCCTCTTCATCCCCAGCATGGCGGTGGGCGCCCTCGACCGCGCCCTCGACCGCGCCCCGCCTCGACCACGACCGCGCCGCACCGCCCCTTGACCACGCCCTCACCGCGCCGCCCCTCGCCGCTCTCCCCTAACCCTGTTCCCTGGACAGGTGCCCTCCGGCCTCTTCATCCCCAGCATGGCGGTGGGCGCCATCGCCGGGCGGCTGCTGGGCGTGGCCGTGGAGCAGCTGGCGTACTACCACCACACGACTGGGTGATCTTCCGGGGCTGGTGCTCGCCGGGCCGGACTGCATCACCACCCGGGGCTCTACGCCATGGGTGGCGCGGCGGCGTGTCTGGGTACGTCACGTGACCCTCCTCCGGCCGGACCCGCCCCGCCTGAGCCGGCTTGTGTGTCCCCGCAGGTGGCGTGACGCGCATGACCGTGTCCCTGGTGGTCATCATGTTTCGAGCTGACCGGCCGGCCTGGAGTACATCGTGCCGCTGATGGCCGCCACCATGACCAGCAAGTGGGGTGGCGGACGCCATGGGCCGCGAGGGCATCTACGAGGCGCACATCGCCTCAACGGGTACCCCTTCCTGGAGCCCAAGGAGGAGTTCAGCCACAAGACGCTGGCGATGGACGTGATGCCGGCCGCGCCGCGGCGACCCGCCGCTGTCCGTGCTGACGCGGGACGGGATGACGGTGGAGGACGTGGAGGGGCTGATCGCCGACACCACCTACAGCGGCTTCCCCGTGGTCGTGTCCCACGAGTCCCAGCGGCTCATGGGCTTCGTGCTGCGCAGGGACCTCATCTATCTCCATCGGTGAGGGCCGCTTCTAGATGATTAAAAGGTCTTCTTCTCACGTGGGGAGAAGCGTCATTGTTCGGCGTTGGTTGTAGAAAAATGCCCGGAAGAGACAGGACGGCGTGGTTAGCAGCTCCCGGATCTTCTTCGCCGAGTACACGCCCCCTCAGCCGGCCAGTAGCCCCGCCCCCCTGAAGCTGCGCGGGATCATGGACCTCAGCCCCTTCACACCGTCACCGACCACACGGCCATGGACATCGTGGTGGACATCTTCCGCAAGCTGGGCCTGCGCCAGTGCCTGGTCACCCATAACGGGTGAGCGCCTCGCCCCCGACTGCGCTTCCTGTTTGGAGGCCACGCCCGTTCCCTCGCCTCACCTGTTCCACTCTGTTTCCCTTTCCAGGCGTCTGCTGGGCATCATCACCAAGAAGGACATCCTGAAGCACATGGCGCAGATCGCCAACCGTGACCCAGGACTCCATCCTCTTCAACTGAGGGCCCGGCGGCCACGCCCGCCACCACCAGCTGGACGGCGCTGCATTCATACCAGCGGCTTCGGGCCGGTCCACTCACACTGTGACGATGATGATGAGGATGGTGAAGATGCCCCTCTGGACCTTGTCGACGGGTCCGCGCTGCTTCGGCCGTGGGAGCGTCTGACCATCTGAGCTTCAGCACCAGGCGATGGAGCCAGGAACTGGCTGGGGTCAGAGGTCAGGGGTCATTTCACCACAGACTTCAAAGCACTGAACGTGTCCAGCGTCCCAGACTGCATGAGTTTACAAATTCAAGATATAATCAAGATATCTATGCGTACGTTCATATTTAACATTCAGATTTAATACAAAACCAGACAGGAACCGTCACCTAATCATCAATAATCATCAATAATCATCAATAATCATCTTTTAATTCATGGTGTAGCAGCGGATTTACAGTCTTTTGGGTTTTTTTTGGCACTTATGTAATTATGTTCAGCATTAATTGTATGTCATGTTTTCGTGGCTCCGTTCAGGTCCACACACCACGTTCGTAGAACCTCATGAACCCTCGAGTTGCACTATTTAGCGCGCATTTCACATCACGGCACGTGCGGTTTATTAATACATGACCTTCATGCCTGTCTTCTCGTGTAAGAATGTAACATAAAGTAATTTATTCCCTTTCTGGGCCCGTGTGTGTGTGTGTGTGTTTGTCTGCTCTAGAACCCACAGCTGATAGTATATCTTGAGAGAATTCCCCCGCGCGTCCCCATGGAACGTCAGCGGTTTCCGCTGGTGACCACCCGCCAGACACAAATACAAACAGAGGAGGATATTTATTTTAATTACAAGGTCGCTCCGCCACTTCCTGCAGGATGGTGGGATCTGGAATGTCCTTCCCAGCATGCACTGCAGAGCCCGTCCTGCAGCGTTCTGATTGCAGGGCCGCCCCCTACTGGGAGTCACCTGACCGGAGGTCAGGTGGCCTTTTGTTGACTCACAGGTCGAAGCGGAACAGGCCGAAGTAGCTGGACGAGTCCTCGGCGTGGACGGCAGCGGGCGTGGACACCGAGACGAAGATCTCGTCCCCGGCGCGCAGCTCGAACAGGCCGCCCTGGTAGATGGAGTGCAGGGCCGGTGTTCGCTCTCCGGCGCCCAGCACTGGGTGCCCACCGCCCTTCAGCAGCTGGATGGGCCGGGCGTACGCGGTCTTCTTGTAGACGCACTGCACCACCTGGTGGCTGGAGGACGCGGCGTCCCGCGGGTCCCGGAAGTACACCTGGGCGTACAGGTAGTAGCGCCCGGGACGCGGGACGCGCAGGCGCCCGTTGGACAGGGTCAGGTTGCGGAGGTTGTGAGCCGAAGCTGTGGTTTGCCCCAGGAGACGACGGGGGTGAAGGCAGGACTGGTGCAGGTCCGGCTGGGGCACCTGGGAGGCGGGGGTCTGGGGACGGAGGACAGACGTTCCGTATGAAGAATACCAGAACGTGTAGGTGTGTGTGTACTGGGTCAAAACACACCCTGCAGTCCCGTGTCTCGCAGCGTCAGGTGCGCAGATGCCCTCTGGACCTGGCGTAGACAGGAACGTCATTCTGGGCTGTTCCCTGGGTTCTGGAGGTGAAGGAGAACAGAACAGGAATCCTGCTGTGAGTCTTCTGAAGAGAGTTGAACTTGTGGACCTGCCGGCTTTATGGAGTTGTGTTACCTGGAATGCTGTGTTTGGAGAGGATGTTCCTCAGTCACCTGAAACAGGAATCAAAAAGTGCCTTCAGCTGGAAATGGATCCATGAAGTGACCCGAGCTTGCCCCGCCCCGCCACGCCCGCCCCACAGCCAGACCCTTAATAAAGGTGCCGAGTTTCAAAAAGGACGGGACTGAAGAACGCTTAACCCGTCCTGAGGCTGGAAACACTGCAGAACAAAAGCAGTGGGATCAGATTCAGGAGGAAATCTGGAGAAACACTTAAATCAACAGAAAAGCAGCAGAACGCAGATCAGAAACCAAAAATAAATCATGTTTGGACTTTTATATTTATGTTTTTATATTTCAGACCCAGGAACCCGCCCCCCCGTGTCTTTGTGTTCTCGTTCTGCAGCCCCTCGAGCGTCCAGATGTGCGTGGGAATCCGTTGTCTTCGGAATTAATGACTAACAGCTTTTGTTCTGGCGACTGGAAACAGTTCCAGCCCTGGAGCCATAATGGCGGCGGCCCAGGAAGCACCAGTCAGATCCCAGCAGCATCGATGTGTGGTGATCTGTGGGATCTATGATGATATCTGGTGATCTGTGGGGATCTGTGATTATATAAGTGTAAAGTGTGAAGTGATTGTCACATGTGATACACAGCAGCACAGCCCACGGTGCACACAGTGAAACGTGTCCTCTGCAATTTAACCATCACCCTGAGTGAGCAGTGGGCAGCCATGACAGGCACCCGGGGAGCAGTGTGTGGGGACGGTGCTTTCTCAGTGGCACCTTGAAGGATCGGGATTCGAACCGGCAACCTTCTGATTACGGGGCCGCTTCTTACCGCTAGCCACTCTGGTTGTTTGTGTCTGGTGATGTGTGGGGATCTGTGATGATATCTGGTGATGTGTGGGGATCTGTGATGATATCTGGGGATCTGTGATGATATCTGGTGATGTGTGGGTCTGTGATGATATCTGGTGATCTGTGGGGATCTGTGATGATATCTGGTGATCTGTGGGGATCTGTGATGATATCTGGTGATCTGTGGGGATCGGTGATGATATCTGGTGATCTGTGGGATCTGTGATGATATCTGGTGATGTGTGGGGATCGGTGATGATATCTGGTGATGTTGGGGATCGGTGATGATATCTGGTGATGTGTGGGTCTGTGATGATATCTGGTGATGTGTGGGGATCTGTGATGATATCTGGTGATGTGTGGGGATCTGTGATGATATGTGGTGATGTGTGGGGATCTGTGATGATATCTGGGGATCTGTGATGATATCTGGTGATGTGTGGGGATCTGTGATGATATCTGGTGATCTGTGGGGATCTGTGATGATATCTGGTGATGTGTGGGGATGTGATATCTGGTGATCTGTGGGGATCTGTGATGATATCTGGTGATGTGGTGGGGATCTGGTGATGATATCTGGTGATGTGTGGGGATATCTAAGCCGTATGTCAATTCAAACCTGCATTCAAAGACTTCCATTTCAAAACATTCCTTCAAATTCAGCCTTGAAACTGTGACTCCTGGTGATGTCACCAACATGTTGTACAAAGGTTAGAAGGTCACGGACCCTTGAACAGACCCTTGACGTTCTTTAAACTGTGGTCATGTGACGCACCTTGGTGATGTACGCCTTGATCCCCTCGGCCAGTTTGATGCAAGGTTCTCCAAAGATGTGCACAAGAGCATCAGGCAGCTCCTGGTCTCTCTCCAGGGCGTTCAGGAGACCCAGACAGCGCATCTCCTCTGTCACTGTCTGAGTCCTCACCTGTCAACACAGGGCCAAGACCGGTGAGTCCACAGGCGCACGCCCACTGATGACCTTCTAATTAGTGCAGAATCTTCTCCTGCAACCCTCCTTCTTCACCTTCACTCTTTCCTCTCCTCTTCCTGCCTTGTCCTGAGCTCTACCTTTATCTTCACCAGAGTTCAGGGCCTTGTTCTTTAAGAACATTGCTTTGGCTGTTCCTAGTAATAGAATATGACGTTCTCCTCGTACAAAACCTGTTTTAGTCCTGCAAGTCTTCTCCCTTGCCCAACCTTTCCATAATCAATCAGTCTCCTCCCTCAGCTCCGCCTTCAGCTCCGCCCTCCCACTCCAATCCAACACCAACCAAAACAAGAAGATTCAAAAATACTTGTGGCACAAATATTTTGTTCAGACGAAAATGTAAAAATTATTGTAGGGTGAGTCATGTTTTGTGGCTTCAGTGTCTGTGTTAGTGTGTGTGAGTGTGTGTGTGAGTGAGCGTGTGTGTTTGTGTGCTTGTGAGTGAGTTTGTGTGAGTGTGTTGTATGTGTGTTTTGATTGTGTTTGTGAGTGAGCGTGTTTGTGTGTGTTTTGTGTGAGTGTGTATTTGTGAGTGTGTATTTGTGTGTGTGAGTGCCTGTGCGAGTGTGTGTTATTGGTTTTATTTCATCTTCATCACTCCAGCTGGTTTACAGTAAATCGGGTTGATGAGGATGATGAAGATGAGCAGGATTTTGGTTTCTATCTGATCTACTTCTACTTTATTCTCGCCAATTCGGTCCAGTTCCAACAGAGAAATAAAAAATAAAAAATCCGCCTGTGTGTGTGTGTGAAGTAAAGTCCGGTTAGATGAAGAGTAAGAGGAGGAGGAGGAGATACCTGCATCACGGCCTGGTTCAGGTAGAGCAGCAGCCCGCCGGTCGACGCCACCTGCAGAACCACGAGAACGGAACCGAGCAGCGAGATCCAAGTCCTGGAGACCCCGGTCCTCTTCATCCCGGCCGCGCCGGGACCTTCTGCCCGGCCTGGAGGGTCCATGAAGAGACGAAGTCCCGTCAAAGCCCCCGCCTGCTCCGCGCTCCTCTCATCGCTGCTTATAAAGAACCGGGACCACGACCCACCCGACACGGAACTTCCACCCGCCGGGACCGCGAAACCGGGAACCCGGCTCTGCTCGCTGCTGCCGCCCGCGGCGGACGGGGGAACTGCAGCGCTGGTCGAGATGATTTTTAATGATTTCACGACCAGACCTCACGGGGCATGTCCATGTGGGCGGAGCTCATCTGTGACGTCAGGTGACCTTGACCTTATCGATGTGAATCCTGCTCTGCTCATTTTCTTGCTGGAACTTTAACTTTGTAAAGTTTGAAACGTAACCATCGTCATCGTCACCAGATCTGCTTTATTTGGGACGAGCGTGGATGCTGGATTCCTGTTAATCCCCTTCTACAGACAGCAGATGTCGCTTTTCCCGGTTTCTCACAACCCCCGGAGTCCACAGCTGCTGGATTTATGGATGAAGATGGACGGGGGGGTCCATCTGTGCAGCAGGGGTCGTGCCCCCATTCCACAGCACAGATGTGAATGTCCCTGCATGCTCGGTTTGGACCCGAGTCTGATGAAACTCATTCTAAACTTTCATCCTGATGTCATCAGGATTCCCCTGCCATGTTACCATAGCAACTCCACTATCACAAACATCTAGCCGTTATTAAAATCACGAAGGTCATCATGCTCCACAGGAACCGAGACCAGCTGTGTGGACCAAGAACCTGATGAGATCAGACTGAGGACCGCAGCAGGGCGGTGAAAGTGACGCGAGTGTCATTGTGAAACGCTGCAGCGCAGCACACGGTGACACGTGTCCTCTTATTAACAATCACCCTTAGTGAGCAGTGAGCACTTCACTTCAGTAATGAAGAAATCCAGCATTAAAAATTCTAGAAGTTAATTTCTAGACCGCACTGAAGGTGGTAGTAGCCTAGCGTGTAACACACTCGCCTATGAACCAGAAGACCCGGGTCGAATCCCACTTACTACCATCGTGTCCCTGAGCAGGACACTTAACCCTGAGTGTCTCCAGGGGGGGACTGTCCCCGTAACTACTTGACTGTAAGTCGCTCTGGCTAAGGGCGTCTGGTAAATGCTGTAATGTAAATTAAGGTCTCTACTGCCCCTCAGGAGGCTGGGCGACAGAAGAACAGTGTGGAAGGCCATAGGGACCAAAATTTAATAGATCCACATCAATTAAATGGGAAATAATTTATTAATTCAATACAAGATGAATCATGAAAAAATGGAAATATTAACAAATTGATTACTTCAAATATTTATTTCATTTGGGCACACCGATTGGCCCATAAATATGACCCATCAAAGTAACTTATCAGCCTGATTGGTTTGCTCTGACGTGTCCTCTGCGCCATTCACGGGTCACTTCAAAGCAGAGCTGGTAAGTGACATCGTCGGACGCTGAAGATGAAAATGTAACAGGAAGTAATGCAGGTAGGAAATGACGCAGGCTAGATCAGCGTTGGTCCCGCCCACTTTAATGTGACACACTGATAGTAGTAAAGTAACTCATGAGTTGAATGGAACAAACGACATTTAATTATGTTTCAATAACTCATTAAATAGATTAAACTGGTGAGGTTTTAATAAACCCTTTTAAAAAGGTCCTAATCTTATTCTTTAAATATATTTCATTTTGGCACTCCACTGGTTAAGATGCAACATTCCGCTTCATCTCTAAACCATTTTACATCCCTGTTACAATATGCACCATCAGAGAAGACACCAGACACACCATGATTTTTACAAACATTTATTCCTCTGTACATTTCACCAGCGGAAGTTTAGATGATGCCAATCTGAAAGAAAAACCGTGAATCATTAATGTGGCTCCAGGTTAAAGACAAAGATAATCATCATATATTCAGCATCAGTGGTTCCTTTGAACGCATCACTATTCAGACATTAATGTGTTTACATCATCTGCACAGAAACGCTTACAGAACAGGCTGTGGAACCGGGTTCTTTACCTTGTTGGCAACGTCCAATGCATCGTAATCTGGCGCCAGGCGGACGTACGCCTTCTTCTCACCATCAGGCTGAGGGAGAAGAGGGAGGGGTTAGTAACACAAAGGATTATGGGTAAACAAACATTAACAAGCATTTCCTATGAACATCAGTGGTTCCTTTGAAAACATCAAGTCTCAGATTCCAAAAAGTTGACATCACTTGATAGGAACAGCTCGAGTTCTGGCTACTGTAACCATGACAACACACCTGATCAGCGTGTTGACCTTGGCCACGTCAATGTCATACAGCTTCTTCACGGCGTGCTTGATCTGGTGCTTGTTGGCCTTAACATCCACAATGAAAACCAGTGTGTTGTTGTCCTCGATCTTCTTCATGGCCGACTCGGTGGTCAGAGGGAACTTGATGATGGCGTAGTGATCCAGCCTATCAGAGCAGAGCAGCATTAGAACATCTACAAAATGAGATTGGCCACATCACAACATTCAATTCTTTAAAGGTCCCAGACATGAAGATGTGACACTGTGAGATGATTGAACATTAATACGAGTTCCTCTAGCCTGTCTATGGTGCTGCAGTTGCTAGAAATGGTGATGGGTGTTTTGGTTGTTCTGCTTCACCGTTCAGTGAGCGTCAGCGTCACAAAGAGAAAAAATACCCCCCGTTTCAACACAGATAGTAGATTCTGAAGAACCAGTTTTATTTTTTGGGGGGTAAAAACGCAGACTTGACTTCCTGTCTGCGCCAAACATTGTGGTTGGTGAATGTTGTTGACGTCATTTCCCCTAAAGCCTGCTCATCTTCTAAAGCCCGCTCTCATCCTCATTTAAAGCTACAGACACCGAAACAAGTCAGGTCAGTGGTGGCCTAGCGGGTTAGGACCCGTAATCAGAAGGTCGCCGGTTCGAGTCCCCACACACTGCTCACTAAGGGTGATGGATAAATACAGGGGACACGTCTCACTTATTTTCAGCATTTAAAGCTACAGACACCAATCGGGGCGTCCTGGGAAACCTCACTGTGGGACTGGATCAAAGTGGCCGATATATATATAAAAAAAGAATGAACGTCGGGGACCTTTAATCAGCAGATTATGGGAGTCGGCGGAGTGTAAGCGGCCTACTTGTTCCTGCGAGGGGCGCTCTTCCTGGGGTACTTGGGCTGCCGCCTCAGGCGCAGGGTCTTGGGCCGCCGGAAGGTCGGGGAGGTTCGGATCTTCTTCTTCCTCTGGCTGTGGACGCCTTTGAGAACGGCCTTCTTGGCCTTCAGGGCCTTGGACTTGGCCTCAGTCTTGGCCGGGACAGCTGGTGGGGACAGTCACAGGTGAATTGTAAAGTGTCCTGAAGCCTCGTCACTCGGATTGACACGTGGGTCCCCGCCGGAGCTAAGCTAACACGGAGCTAAGCTAACGCGGAGCGTCCACCTTCTGAGGAAAAGCGACAATAACCCCGCTGCACAACGACAGGCGGAGCGTAAATCACGACAAGATCACGCCGACTAATACACAACAAGACGCGGTTAAACGCGTTTACTGAAGCGAGGGCGGCGAAACGGCGGCTCGGAGATCACCTTCCACACGATGAAACTAGTTTACGTACATCCTCGCTAATGCACCGATCTATTTCACATCCCCGAACATTTACACACACTCCTGGGCAATATTATAACGGCAGCCGCGGGGACGAACGTCAAAGGTGTATGAAAATGTTTGAAACGTCCACAGACCTTCTTTCTTCGCCTTCGGGGCCATGTTGGAAAAGGAGGAAGGTGCGGGGTCTCCGGCGCTATATTCCACGGGCGAGGCTGCGCGGCGCTACTCTCGCGAGACTAACGCGGCATCATGGGAACTGTAGTCATGTGAGTGTCCGCCGAAGGACGTTCTAAACCGAACCACGTTCTCAGCATTCTCATGGAACCTCTCCTCTTTTTCAACTTGAACTGTAGAAAATCACTCGGGAATTAAACCTTCGGCGATCATTAGAGAAGCGTTTTTTTTCCTGCAATTTAGAAAGGTAAGTTATGTTGCTTTTTTTGTTCATATTCCACAACACGTTTATTGTGGTAGCTGGAAATTAAATTCTACTGTATAAAAAAAAACACTTTCCACACTTTTCACCCAGTATGAGTACATTCAAACTTACTTTTTTAGAATCAGAAAGGTGAAATGTTTACTACTAATTTTAGTCACATGAATTAATAACATATAAAATATATTTTTAAAGAAAGCTGACAAAAGGGCGTGGCAAGTGAAGACAAAAGCCAAAGTGACATGATGGAGGGGAGTGAATATGTGAACGTTTCCTGTTTTTTCTCTGGTCAGGATTCCGCTGCCATCATGAGTGCGTTGCCGCCGTTGAAGAAAGACAGAACCATTGCCGAGCTCCCTCAGGCAAAACACACTTTATCGGTTGTGAATGTGCATTTAGTGCAAGTTGAGCGTTAAAGAGACGTGACGTCCTGTCTTCCGTCCCCCATCAGTGCTTCAGCAGGGACGCGGCGCTGCACACCAACGAGGAGTTTCATTCCAAGGTGAAGACAGCGTGCTCGGCCCAGAGGACTGGAGTGGTGGGGTGAGCTGAGATGTTCACTACATGAAGACCCTCGGAGATACAGGAGGTCTGGAAGATGAGTAAATGTGATTCATTCTTCCGTCTGCAGGTTCTCCTTCGCCAAGGTCATCGTTGTTGGGGACGTTGCTGCTGGAAAGACCAGTCTGATTAATCGGTGATGGAACCTTCTTGATCTAAACTGCTGTATGACGATGATGATGCCGATGTATTTGTTCCTCCAGGTTCTGCAGGGACAGTTTTGTGCGGAACTACAAGGCCACCATCGGTGTGGACTTTGAGATGGAGCGGTTTGAGGTGCTGGGGGTTCCTTTCAGTCTCCAGTTGTGAGTTCTGTGCTTTTTGAAGAACCTGAACATCGACCCGTATGATGACCAGCATGTGACTGTGTGACTCCTCCCTCCCAGGTGGGACACCGCGGGTCAGGAGAGGTTTAAGTGCATCGCCTCCACCTACTACAGAGGAGCACAAGGTACGAGGAACATCTGGTCGTCTCGCTCCTCTCCAGCCCCACCACGCCTGCTCACACACTTTTTATCTCCAGCCATTATAGTGGTGTTTGACCTGAGCAACACGGCGTCTCTGGACCACGCCCGGTACGGTACACTCATCACACATGAAAATGACTGGATGGAGGTTGGATGGATGAATGAATTTCTTCATTTCCAGGCAGTGGTTGGAAGAATCCATGGAAGAAAACGACCCGTCCAGCATCCTGCTCTTCCTGGTCGGGGCCAGAAGGACCTGAGCGTGAGTCCAACATCACGTCCCATCATCCTGTGCCGAAACCCCGTTAACCTTCAGCTCTCCTGCCGCAGTCGCCCTCGCTGCTGGCACAGATGGAGCACGACGCCATCCGGCTGTCGGGGGAGATCCGGGCGGAGTACTGGGCGGTGTCGGCCCTCTCAGGTGCGTGTGGGCGGGGCAGGGTTGGCAGCCGGGCCCCGCCCGTTTCGTAAACGCGTCTCTCTGCCCGTCCAGGTGAGGGCGTGAGGGAGCTCTTCGCCCGCGTGGCGTCGCTCACCTTCGAGGCGAACGTTCTGGCCGAGCTGGAGAGTAGCGGCTCGCGGCGCGCGGGGGACATCATCAGTACGTTCTCGGCGTTGAAGGTGGTGGTGGTTGTCATGGAAACAGGCCGACTACTGATTACTGGAAGATTTTCTCCTGCAGGGATCACCAGCACCTCGGACGGTGAACACGTGAAGTCCAGGAGAAGGGCCGCCGACTGCTGCTGAAGGCTCCGCCCACGTCTGTGTTCATGTTGTGTGGTCGTGATTCGATTTCAGGGTCATGTGTCCGCGGTAATGCGCCTCTCATGACCGCAACCATGCTGCTGACGCTCCGGAACATTCCGGAACATTTCTGTAACCCTGGGGCTGTTCATGTGCTCGCTGTGGTGCACGATAATAAAGTTCTAGATCCGGAGTTTTTTTTCCACATCATTTTATTTCACTGCCTGACATGAACGACGCA